>NW_027397099.1:5038127-5151629 GCF_003265705.2 Callorhinus ursinus
GAACAAGAGTAGGTAAGGATGCCTGGGTGGCTCCATCGGTTGAGGATCCACTCTTGGTTTCGGCTCAGGTCATGATCTGGGGGGGCAAAGCATCGTGAGACCGAGCCCTGCATGGAGCCCCGAAACCCAAACCCCAAGTCGGGCTCCGCACTCCATGGGGAGTCTGCTTGAGATTGTCTCTCGGCCTCTCCCTCTGCCCCCCCCCCCCGCTCGCAATCTCTCTCTCTAAAATAAATAAATCTTTTTTTAAATTTTATTTATTTATTTGACAGAGAGAGAGAGAGAGAGAGGGAACACAAGCAGGGGGAGTGGGAGAGGGAGAAGCAGGCTCCCCGTGGAGCCGGGAGCCCAATGTGGGGCTCGATCCCAGGACCCTGGGATCTTGATCTGTGCCGAAGGCAGACGCTTAACGACTGAGCCACCCAGGTGCCCCTGAATAAATCTTAAAAAAAATTTACACTGAAGAACTTGTAACAGTACCTGCTCTAAGGAGTGTCTGACGAGTTTTAGCTGCTGAGGAGGATGCTAAGGGCAGATTCTGGAGCCTTGAATGACTGAATAAGGAGTTTGCATTTTAACTGGCAGTGATGGAGAACTCTTTTTTTTAATCTTTATTTATTATTATTTATTTTTTATTTATTATTTATGAGAGACAGAGAGGCAGAGGGAGAAGCAGGGAGCCTGATGCGGGACTCGATCCCAGGACCCTGGGATTATGACCTGAGCCGAAGGTAGATGCTTAACCATCTGAGCCACCCAGGCGCCCAGTGATGGAGAACCCTTAAAGAAGTCCGAGCAAGGTGGTAATAAGTTACAAGTATTGTCCGGTGACAGCTGAGGTGTGGTCTGGGGGCGGTGGTGGGGCTCAGGAGTAGGAACAGGTATACGAGGCATGTTAACAAGCCGATCAACCAGACCAAAGGGGCGCAAGTGGGCTGCGTGCACTGTTGGTGCTGCCCTCAGGAAGCGTCCCTGCGGGCAGGCGGTGTCACTATCTTGGGCACAAGTGAGGGTAGGGGTGGAGGAATCATCAAGAGAAAGAGACTTCTATTGTTTAGAGGGACGAAAGGGCCATTCTCCAAGCTTTGGAGGGTTTGAGGTAACTGAAGATGACAGGTCCACAGACAACGATTTCACCTTTCCACCATTCTTCAAATCTAAACTTGTGAAATGCTCAAACACCTTGCACCTGCCATTCAATCTCCCTTGTCACGGCTGGGGCTTGAACCTGCAGGACGAGCCTGCCAGGACCCAGGTGCCGCTCCGCTCCGCTGGTCTCCTAGCGAGTGACGGGGCGGGGACGGGCGGAGGGGCATTCTAGCTGCACAGCTGCCCCCCCTCACCCTCTGACCTCACGCTTCAGTGCTCCCCGATGGCATGCAGCCCGCAGCTTCCAGCGAAGCAAAGCGGAATGGGGGATGGCAGCCAAGCCGTCCCTCCAGGCTCCATCCCATCAACTTCTCTGGGCTGACCATAATCAAAACCTCTTGAAGCTAACGAAAGTGAATTTAAACTGGCCTCCAAAGAATAGCAGGTTATGTCCCCCAGCTGACTAAACAGGGCTTCCTCTTCAAGGCAGCTTAATCTGCAACACTAGTTAATACATAATTCCAAGTGGAAAGTATGTGCCTTGACGACAGCAAGGCAGCTCCGACCCAACAAAGTTATCCTTTCATAACTTGCCCCCTTACCAACAAGTACTCTGTAATCAGCACCCTTTCTGGGGGCTATGTTTGACGAAGCAGGTGTAAGGACTTTTCTGTCCTGCAGTTATAATGGTGAGATTTCACTCCAGTCTCTCTCTCTCTCTCTCCCTCCTTGGATGGAAGAATCGTTTTCATTTCAAATTAAGGGGCCTCTGCTCTGCTGGCGGCCGAGCAGTCAGCCCCTGCTAAGGGGCCAGGTTCTTTTATGCTGGCTGGAAGGTCAGGATTAGAAGGGCACACCAGAACGATAACCGAATATCAAACCAGACCTGGAGATGCTTTTCTTGGAATCCTGAACAGCAAAAGCTCTTCCTGGCCATTTTGCCTTTTTCTCCCTCTCCTAGGTGAATGCAGAAAAAAAATCCAGAAGGCAATTTTCAACCATAATCTCCTTCTTGTTGGGATATTGTGCAGCTACTAAGAATTACGCTCATGAAGAGAATGTAGGAATATGCCAAAATGCTGCTGATGCAAGGTTAAGTAAAAAAAGGCAGGATACAAAATTGTTATGAATGACTACTTTACATTCTTGTTTTCTTTTAAATCCTATAAATTAAAAGGCAAGAGACAAGTTCACCCATATTATCAGGATCAGGTTTTGTCTGGGGTAGTGGCAATAGATTTTTCTCTTTGCCTTTTTCTCTGTAGTCTCCAAATTTCCTATTAATAAATAAAATAATTTTGTAATAAAAAGGTATTTTAGGGGCGCCTGGGTGGCTCAGTTGGTTGAGCAACTGCCTTCGGCTCAGGTCATGATCCTGGAGTCCCAGGATCGAGTCCCGCATCGGGCTCCCTGCTCAGCGGGGAGTCTGCTTCTCCCTCTGACCCTCCCCCCTCTCATGTGCTCTCTGTCTCTCATCCTCTCTCTCTCAAATAAATAAAATCTTTAAAAAAAGGTATTTTAAAATGATATAAATCTTGAATTTATAGAATTTCCTTCTAACCTGGGGCTAGGTGGGGTATAGTCTATATCGTACATGGGTTCAAGTGAAAAGGGTTTGGAAACCTCAGGAAAGAAAAGCAATAAAGGGGCACCTGGTTGGCTCAGTCAGTAGCATACCTGACTCTTGATCTTGGAGCCCCACATTGGGTGTAGGAATTACTTAAAAAAAAAAAAAGAGCAGTCAAGTCAGGAGGGCCAAGATATATATAGGATTAGTGGTAGTCAAAACGTGAGTAATTTGCTTTATTTAAATCCTTCCCAGTGATCCTTTGAGAGAATTTAGCAGAGAAGGAAGGAGTATGCATAGCTGAACTAGCTCATCCAGCACCTTTAGTGAATTATAAAAAGTCTTCCTCTTGGCAACACAGCCGGGAGCCATGGCACACCCCAGCTGCTGTCAACCCCCCTTCACCCCCTCATCTAGGATCATGGTGATCCTGGGTCAGGGAGGGAGGTGCACATGAAAATGGGCTCTAGGTGGACCCTGAAAGGATGCTTTTCCTGAAGAAAAAAAAAAAAAAGTATATCCAAGAATGATGATGTCAACAGCTTTGCACTGAGGCTGGAGGAAGCCCCAGGGAGAGGTTCTGCTCTGGGTGTTGTAAACTGCCCTCTCCCCACCCCCCTCCATGTGAGTACTCACGTGAGTGTCCACACCCACATGTGCACAAAACTCACTGTACCCAAAATGGACACATGCATACTTGCTCATTACACAAGCACACACCCACTTTCTGGACTTTAGTAGAACACAATCCCAGTCTATCTTCCCAGCCCCTGTAACAGCCGGAGGGGAACAGATCGCTTCAGGTAATCTTGTTCCAAATTCATTTGGCTCTTGTTACGGTAACATCAACAACAGTGTTTAAATGTGTTGGCATTTCTGCTTTATGTCCTCTTTCTTGATGAAAGACATCATCAGTCACTGTCACAGAGGAGGTCCAAAGATGGATCCTCCCTAAAAGCTATTAGAGAAGAGCCAGTGGTGGGGGCAGGTCCCATCAACTCCTTCATGCGGAAGGACCTTCCCCCCATGAAGGATGCCGTACTCTCAGACTTTTTTATTTTTTGGCTAGGACACCCCCTTAACACACAGACACACACACACACACACTTCTCTCACTAAGTGAACTAATGCAGTGGTTTTGGCATCTGGCCTGCTGCACAGACTCTGAAAACCTTGGAGCTTTTTAAAAACACTAATGCCTGGACCCTATCCCAGGTCATTTTAGAATCACTGGGGTGAGCCCCAGGCTTGATTTTTTTTTTTTTAATTCCTTAGGTGATTCTAAGGTGATTCTATGTATGCAAGGTTGAGAACACATCCAGAGGATTCTCCTCAGCTGACATTTGCAAGTGCATTTCTGGCACCCGGAGGACAGCAGAGAGCCAGCCAATCCCAGACGTGAGCTCCAGAGTGTAGAAGTGTCTGTCCATTTTCCTCTAGCACCATGTTCCTCTGCCACACCTGTCTGAATTAACTGACCTTAAAAACTGAGCAACAGAAGTGCCTGGGTGGCTCAGTCGTTAGGCGTCTGCCTTCGGCTCAGGTCACGATCCCAGCGTCCTGGGATCGAGCCCCGCATCGGGCTCCCTGCTCCGCGGGAAGCCTGCTTCTCCCTCTCCCACTCCCCCTGCTTGTGTTCCCTCTCTCGCTGTGTCTCTCTGTCAAATAAATAAATGAAATCTTTATAAAAAAACAAGACAAAACTGAGCAATGAACTAATGAGCTACCAAGCCCAAAGGAAAACAGGAAAAGGAGAAAAGGTGCTGGTTTGAACTGGAAATGAGGAGGGAGAGCCAGGGAGAAACACAGAGGACAGGACCAGATGGGCAGGATCAGCCCCCACATCTCTGCAATATACCTGGAATTGGACTGACGTCGTCTTTTTGTTGGCAAAGGAGCTGCCTGCCTTTTCTAGGAGAACTGGGGGGTGGGGGGAAACCAGCCAGCCCTTGTCAATGGAAGGACAGGGCTGCCAAAACCTGACTTGGATTAGCTTTCAGTTTCTAAACAAAAGAACTTAAAAAAAAAAAAAAAAAGAATTTCTGCACTTTGGGGGCTTTTCCTACTCAAAGGATGGGTTAGGGTAACGGGTCTGGGCATGGAGTCCCCATGATCATCTCTCTCCCTTGGTCCTGGCCTTGGCCACGGAAAAATACCCACGTGGCTGATGCTGCAGCCTCTAACCCTGATGCTCACAGTTTCTTTGGGGGCGTTCACAGGGGAGGGGGAGCACTCACCCCTCCCCCACAGCTCTCTGAAGCATCAGCACCACCATTCTTTCAGTAAAGACAGCCTAATTTCAGGCTGGCCCTTCCCTAGGATTAATACGGTCATCATAGGATTGGAAGTTTTGAAAGTGGTGTGTGGTCCAATAAAGGTGTGTTGTATGTTGGGGTGGGGGAGGGCAGAGACGATTGTTCGAGTTCTAGAGACTCTGGAAGCGCGGAGCAGGTGGCTTTGTTCTCCCCAGCGCCAGGCTACCTTGGCGTGTGATGACTAGGGCTGTACATCAGAAAAGCCCCACCCAGGCACCGTTCTGAGCAGGCTTCAGCTCCAAGGCAGACAGCGAAGATTAAATCTTACATCATTTAATAAGCCACTTAAAGGCAGAGAGGGCGCTCCTGCAGTTCCGAAGCTCCCTGCAAACTGCCCTCTCCTGACACCCACAGCTCTCCCTCTCACCCCCGGCTCTGGGCTGCAGGCAGGTGCTGGATGACCGGCCAAGCCTGAGAGCCGGTGAACAGAGGAACAAGGTTCTCTGCCCTCCTGCACTTACAGCTCCCCTTCCTCTGTGTCCTCCCGTTTGCAAAAACTTACGTCTCTGGACCTTATTTCTCCCTTCTGCAACAGAGGGCTGTTCATTCCAGTCTCATTTTTTTTTTTAAAGATTTTATTTATTTATTCATGAGAGACACAGAGAGAGAGTGAGAGAGAGGCAGAGGGAGAAGCAGGCTCCCAAGGAGCAGGGAGCCCGATGCGGGACTCGATCCCAGGACTCTGGGATCATGACCTGAGCCAAAGGCAGATGCTTAACCATCTGAGCCACCCAGGTGCCCCAGTCTCATTTTTTTTTTCCCCTCTCTCAAGGGAGGGCATGGGATAGAGCTATCAGTGTATATAAGCAAGTAATATAGACGCAACAGATCACAGTTTAAAACGATCTGTTGTGATCATTCTGAACGTGAAATCTGAGAACTTGACACCCTGCTTCCAGGAGATGAAAGGGTAAAAAAACCAAACCAAAACAACAGCAAACCTTCAAAGGGGGTGTTTCTGGGCTCTGACTGGATCTGTGGGAAGACTTTCTACACTTTCGGTGTTGCACACACTTCTGCTCCCAGGGAGGCCATCTGGGGTGTCTGCTACCTTAGCCACCCCCAGAAAGAAGAACAAGCCTTTAAACAAGCCATTTATGAAAGCTGTTAAGAGTATAGGAGCAGGAAGGCTGGGGAGTTTCAGCGGATCTCACCTCTAGCTGCTGGGCCAACAACGAGGTCAAACACGAGACACAGAACAAGTTCTGGTGTCCGAGGCTGGGTTTGGTGTACGAGGACACTGCTCGCAGGCAATCAGGGCTGACGTTTCACCTGACGTAGGTCGTCCATTTAAACAAGCAGGGAACCACTTTCCGATCCTCACTTATAGTAACACTTTTTTTTTTTTTCACCATTTGGAAATACAGTATCTACTGGGGAGCAGCAAAGCACAATGGTTAAAAGCCCAGCTTCGGGAGCCAGATTGCCTGGGTCCAAATACTGGTTTAGCTACTTACCAATGGATACGTAATCTAGGGCGAGTAATTAGCCTCTTGGGTGCCTCACTTTTCCCATCTGTAAAACAGGGATAATAATAATACCTACCTCACTGGCCAGGTGGGAGGATTTAGTGGATTAATAGATCTCAAACACACAGAAGAGCACAATAAGCTCTTTAGAGCGTGAAGATTCTGTTCAGTGATGTAGAGCTAGAGCAGTCGTTTACTTTGCATGTTACAAGATGAACTTGATACTCTGAGGGGCCATCTGACCCAATGTCCTCAGTCTGGTTTGGGAGCCCTGGTCCTTATCCTGGGGACACTCCAAACCCCTTGGGAGGGCATCCCCTAACACCCAGGGCACAGTCTCAGAACGGAGAGTCTGGTAAAAATGGTTTTGGGTTTTGGGTTTTTAGTAGGCTGTACGCCCAACCTGGGGCTTCAACTCACAACCCCTAGATCAAGAGGCGCGTGCTCTACCGACCGAGCCAGCCAGGTGTCCCTGGTAAGAATCCTTTTTAGTAGACCTGCAGGGGCTCATGATTTCTTTCCAGGATGAGTCCTAATAATCTGGTGAGTGTACTTGCAACATGTGTCGTTGCGCCCCCATTGGTGGTTTTGGTATACAGAACACCCCAGCCCCTGCAGATTGTCCAGTCCTTGAATTATTTAGAGCATAGTCTCAACACTTTGCTGTGCAGACTGAACCTATACTTCATGGGTATTAAAGCAATGTCAACTGAGGATAGGGCAATGTAGATCAGCACACACTTTTTGGTGGACATCGTGGTACTAGCATTTAGAAATGTTCAAAGCCGAGCTCCTGGCTGGCTCAGTCGGTAGAGCATGCAATGCCTGATCTTGGGGTTGAGTTCGAGCCCCATGACGGGTGTCGAGATTACTTAAAAATAAAATCTTAAACAAAAATAACAGTGTTCAAGCAGCATGATCCAACATTTACACCTCTTAGGACCTATCCCGTAGAAATGCTTCAGTATGCAGTTATGTTGAGAATCCCTAAAGAATCATTGGAAATTAGAAACAACTCAATGGACCATCAAGAAACAAATGCTTAAACCAGCTCACCTACACTACAGAAGACATGTGCCATCACAAAGGACAGGGAGCTGTGAGTATTGATAGGAGAGTGTGTCCAAGATATATAACTAAGAAAAAAATATGTGGGACAGTATTTATGATTCAATCCTATTTTGGTTTTTGAAAGCAGTAATGCCGGCCTGAATTCATCTGGGAGAAGTGTGAAAGGCAAGAGAGATCTGAAGGGATATGCACGACAATGCCAGTGGTAATCCTGGGGTAGGAGTGGAGGTGAAATTGGGGGCATTTTTCTTTTTTGTTACATATGTATTACATTTGTTAGAGTTTATGTAACATATGTGATCAGAAAACACACACACACACGCGCGCGCGCGCACACACACACACACACACACACACGCAGAAGCAGCCAGGTATCCATACTTGCGGTCTCTGTCGCTCCTGGGCATCCTCAGAGGTGGCCCGGGACAATCACAGGGTCTTGGTAGGCATCCCTCAGCACATGTCAGCAGAAATCAAACTCTATCTTCACGGGACACACGTGCTGAGGCTCATCTGGATATATGAACCCTGAGTTTTCTTCCCAAACTGTGCTCTATACTCATTTGGCGGGGCAGGGGGGAATGGAGAGAGGCTCTCTTAGTATTTAACAGAAGTTCGAGAGTTTGGCTGAGACCCAGGAGACGTGCGGCCAAATCCCACCACAGGGGGATAACAATAGCTGGCCTCCCTGTTCCACGAGGTTGTTGTGAGCATCAGACCAGGTTTTGGATGCAAAACGACTTTCCGCACGAAAGGGAACACAGAGCAACTGATCTTCCTATCCTGTGCCCCACGGGGACTGCAGAGGGTCACCAGGAGGGAGGACAGCCCCTGAGCCCCCACCTGGCGGCGCAGAGAACTGCAGAGAAGGACAATAAGCAGGCACGGCCCCTTCCAGGGCCGGTGGTGAGGGTCTGCATTCCCTGTTCACTTCCCAGCACGCAGCCCCGAAACCCCGCCAGCAGGCAAGACAGCTTCCCAGCCCCCAGCAGCATCTCTGTTCCAAACCCTGGTGCCTGCGAGTCAGAGGTGTCGCGCACTGCAGTGAGCCGGCTGCATGTGACTGCAGAATGTCTGTGGCTGCAGAACCCGCTGGAGGACACAGCCAGGCTCTCACGGGTCCCACCTGCTGCGGCCCAGGCGCGGTCAGGCAACAGCGGCTACCGCTCACAGCCCACCTGGAACTCTGCGCCCCTCTCCCACCCTCGCCCTTACCACTGACATTCGGCTGAGATCTGGGATTTCTGTGCAAAACGACTACAGAAGCCAATCGGGCTTTGTACAGGTCAGATGAATCATCCCCCAACTCATTGCTCCCAGTTGAACCACTTTCCGCTGCCTCAGCCATCCCTCCAGCTCAGCAAAGTGCTGCTGAGCATCGCAGGCAGGTGCACGCTCTCACACACAAAGGCGGGCGGGGGTAGGGGGCCGATGAGGGCAGATCAACACCTTTGCTTTCCAGGAGAAGGGGGCTGGTGAAGAGATGGGGCTTACCACTTCATTCTGATGGAGAGAAAAAGGTGGCTGCGTACACAACTCCTTTGGGCTATAGGCAATTCCCATTTCACAGCATTCATCCATTTGGCCTCAAGGCACTTTACAAAAATAAGCTGAAGGGGCTGCCCCCATTGCTCAGAGTGGTCCAGCACACCCCACCCTGCCCCAGCGGCTACCCTTCCCTGTCGCTCACTCCCCTGGAGCCACCCTGGCCTCCTGGCCCGTCCTCAAACCTGCCAGACACACTCTCGGCCCCGGGCCTGTGCACTTGCCATTGGCTCTGTCTGGAATGCTCTTCCCCCAAATATCTTCCCCGGTCACTCCCTCACCTCCTTCTGATCTTTACGCAAATATCAACTTCTCAGTGTGGTCTTCTCTAAACAACTGACCTAACCGTAGAGCTCCCATCCCTGTACACTCTGCATCCACCTTCCTGACTTAAGTTTCCCCCTTAGCATTTAAGCTCACTTGACATTCTATCTCCTGTATTATCTTCCTTATTGCCTGTCTCCTTCCAATACAACGTAAGCTTCCCCTGTGGGTAAGGGTTCCGTCTGCTTTGTTCGCTGCTGTGTTCTCAGTGCCTGGCACGACATCTGGCACAGAGTAGGTGCCCAGTGAATGGCTTTTGCTGTGATTTGCTTTGCTAACCTCCAGTCCCTGGCACCTCGGCCCTTCTATGTAGATGGGTGAGCAGAGCCACAGGAAAGGTAAAGGAATGGAGGAGAGAGGTGACAAGAGGAGCATTAGCAAGTATGGAGAGGTGGTAAGGAGCAAAGTGAAGGTCAGGAGATTTCTGATTAAGTAACAGAAGGCTTGGAGAAGGGCACATGCCGAGGAGGAGGAACCACACGGCAGAGAGGGAGACTCTCCAGAAGACTCTCCACGAGGTCACCTGAACAAGCAGTCGACGCTCAGGCAGTAGACACGGGGCTTGTCTGCAGCCTTGTCTCTTGCTACAGAGCCATCCTCTGTAGGCCAAGGAGCTGTGGACAGCAGGCCTGGGAACAGGAGCAAGAAACCAGGAAGGAAGGGAGGGAGAGAAGGCGGGATGGGGCCAAGTAAAAGACCACATGGATAGGGCGCCTGGGTGGCTCAGTTGGTTAAGCGACTGCCTTCGGCTCAGGTCATGATCCTGGAGTCCCGGGATCGAGTCCCACATCGGGCTCCCTGCTCAACAGGGAGTCGGCTTCTCCCTCCGACCCTCTTCCCTCTCGTGCTCTCTATCTCTCATTCTCTCTCTCTCAAATAAATAAATAAAATCTTAAAAAAAAAAAAAAGACCACATGGATGATCCAGGGAAGTCTGGGTGGCAGACGTTTGGCTATGGAAGGAACCAAAGGTGAGAGGCCAGGGGAAGTTCAGTAGGACAGAAAAGGGAGCAGACTGGAAGGGCAGCAGAGAGAAGGTGGCCTTGGAGGAAGGGCAGAGGTGGGAGCAGGCCTGAGGACACTGCTATTACATATTACATAGGACCAGACACACCTCACAGGCCCTGTGGGCGGAGGCATCACTGTTGCTCCTAACCACCTGCCATGGAATTCCGTGCGTCTTTCTTTCTTTCCTTTTTTTTAAGTTTTATATCTTTGTTATCCTTAAGTTCTTTTTTTTTTTAAGTTTACTTATTTTTTTTAGTAATCTCTATAGCCAACATGGGGCTCGAACTCATGACCCCAAGATCAAGAGTTGCGTGCTGCTCTGACTGAACCAGCCAGGCGTCCCTATCTGAAGTTCTTAATTCTTATGCTCTTTCCCAAGGATGGATGGAGATATATGTATACATATATTTATTAAAAAATAAATATATATTTATTTAAAATATATTTATATATTTACAAATATAAAATATATCTGTAAATATAAATTTGGAAACTTTTTATTATTTTGGTCATGTTTAGGAGGGTTAACATTATGGTGTCTTTCCCTTGAATTTGGGAACAAGGTCAGAAAAGTCACTCTCTGAAATGGAATCCATCAAAATCAATAAAGAACAGATGCTTTTAGCACTTGCCAAATAATTCAAATTAAGAGGCAATTTATAAATGGAGATACAGAGACTAGAATGCTTCTTGAGGCACTCCCTAGGAGAATAGGGTTTGAGACTAGAGCTTCTCAGTCTAATCAAGGTGATCAATTAGGATCTATCTTCAGAACTGGAATGCATCTAATGCAAATGAAGTTGTAAGTTAATCCAATCATCTAACATATCCAATCTGATATCCGAAGTACACTGTATGGAGTTTAAAGATAGTACAAGAAACAAGAATTTTGAGGGTATATCCAGCTGGTTCAAAGGAGATTCTTCTCTGATTTGAAAGCCCCAATCCTGATTTTCTAGACATCCTGATCTGGGGAATGGAAACAAATCCAGCTACCCTAGCTAATGATAATATTTCTCAAAAACATCTAATTGCCTTTGTTCTAATTTTTTGCTTACTAAGCTAGCTTGTGATCCAAATCTGTAAGAAGGCCACTTTAAAGGAATGCCCACCACAAAGGTTCTAAGCTAAGAACCGCATCTGTAATCTGGCCAGAGAGAAATAGCCTATTGTTAACTGGCAAATGGGCGTGCTTGTACACATGCCTTCAGTCACCTGTGAGTTTTGGGAAGTTGTGTTTTGGTTGCCGTAGGCCTGGTTACCCCAGGCAGTGGAGATAAAATTCTGTTACCTAGTCCCACAAAGCTGACGACTGGTCAAGAAGCTCTGGGTTAGCCTCGTCCAGGTGTTGACAACAGGGAGAGTTTGTCCAAAGCAGTCAGCCTATTTCTCCTTTTTGTTTTCTCTCTCTCTCTCTCTCTCTCTTTTTTTTTTTTTTTTAAGATTTTATGTATTTGAGAGAGAATATAAGCAGGGGGAGGGGCAGAGGGAGAAGCAGGCTCCCCACTGAGCAGGGAGCCCGATGTGGGGCTCGATCCCAAGACCCTGAGATCATAACCTGAGCCGAAGTCAGGCGCTTAACCAACTGAGGCATCCAGGTACCCCTTTGTCTTCTCTTTTAGCTGCAAATTCAGTGGCCAAAATATATAAATAAATAAAGAGGAGTCCACAGTGCTACATCTGACATGATTTCAATAAACTTGGCATCACGTCACCAATATGCTACACACTTTCCAGTACACGTTTAATCAACCCATTGTCTAAGCATTCCTCCCTAAAGGAGCAGAGGACTGAATGCACGACATAAACTCTCTCATCTGAGATGTTTGTGGCTCTTTTGTCCTATAATCAGGGCAACTTAATGAAAATAGTAGCAGAGGGAGCTAAGAAAAGAGCTCAGGAGGACAAACAAAGGGCTTACCCTTTACCTCTGGAAGATTCAACCAGCTCCACTCTCTTTTCTGGAGATCAAATCCTCCTCAGTGCCACAGCTTTCCAGCTCAATAGCAGAAGACCAGATTCAGACCTGTTCTTTCTAGCCAAAATAATTTTATTCCATTTTGCCTATTTTGATAACAGTTTCCTTCCCCTCCCTGCCTCCAAATGCATTTCTGTGCTCTGATCTGCCTCTTGAGCAGCCGAGGATGAATAGCTCTGGCTGTTCCTCGTTATCACAAGGAAGAACAGTCTCACCATGGAAGGACATCAAGATATGTGACACATGTGCCACTCAGGAGGGTGATCAACCTCTTCAGTTCAAGTGACAAGAAAAGAATGGTCCATTAGTCAAATTCTACCAGTCATGTTAAAAATATACTTCCATCAAGTAGACTTCCTTCTCTAAATGCTATAGGACAGTGAAAAATGTGTAGATAAATGAGATTTGTAATCTTTTGTCTTCTAAGGACACATGCTTCAGGCAGGGCGCAGGACGGCTAAATAGATGCTTTAGGAAGGTCAGCCTGAAGACACAGATGGCCAGACACATAAAGCCATCCAGGGTCAGCCATACTGACCCCACCAAAGAGGCAGTGGGGCCACCTGCTGGAAGGTTTGGACATTGCTCTGGCTGCTTAGACCTCTACCTCCTTGATGTCCTTTGAGCCAGGTCTATGGCAGAACCACAATCTTTTTCTCCAGCTTCTGTGGTGGGAAGAGGAAATTTCTCATTATCTCATCCAGCTCTTCAAGGGCCAGCTGGGCATGGAGCTTGGCCACGTCATCAGGCTCCAAGCGCACCACATGTTTCAGCAGGTGGTAGAGATCCTTGAGGACATCCCTCAGCACCTGTATGAGAGAGACAGCGTCATGACGATCTGTCTACTGTGCCAGAAATTTCTCAGAACGACCTATCTACCGTCTCCTTCCTGAGAAGTTCTGTGAGGAAACTCACAGGCTCCCTGAAGAAGATTATGAATGGCCTTCTCAGATGGAAGGAGGGGTAGCTGTACTGAGATAGGCTTCCCTTTGGGTTTCTCATGACCCCTGACGCCTCACTATACTGGCCTTGGGGGCTGCTACTCCCTTTTAACTCCAGGCCAAAGTAGAGATCCCAGGCCCCTTCGTTCAGTCCCAAAGCATGGCACAGAACTCAGGACCACAGACAGGTCATGGCCCAGATAGGGTGACCCAGGGTGCCCAGATAGAGCATAATTACCAGCACCTTCCTCTCTAGGTCCCACAAAGCCCTCTGCGGACACCCATCTGCAGACATCTATCTTAGGAGACCCAGAAGGCTATCTCTTCAGCAAGCATGCCTTTCCTTGCCACTGCTTTAAAAATTTTCCACCCCCCCAAAAACAAAAAACAAAAAACAAAAGGAAAAAAAAAAACAAAAAAGAAACCCCCCCCAAAATAGAACACAAAATAAAAAAATAAATAAATAAAATAAATAAAAAAAATTTTCCACCCCAGTTCCATCTCCATGCCCTTCTTCAAGTCACTATAATTTTATTTTTCAACAGCAACATTGCAACAGGAAACAAGGGAGGGCTCTGTAGATAGAGCCACACCCATCTTTCACTTCCAGTGCTCTCATCTTAGGCTCTGGTATAGAACTGAGTAGGTGCCAAAGCACCTACTCCCCGGAGCTCCTAATTTCCTCCAAAATCCTCCTGGCTTTGGAGTTACAACTTTTAGCAGGAAACAGGTTTCAAAAGAACAGGTAAACTCAAGTAAGAGGCCTTAAGGATCAACTGGCCAAACTAGAGACTGAAGACTCTGGGTCACAGGGGGTCACATGACTTGTCTGCGGCTCCTTGTGAAATTACTTCTGGTCTAGGGCTCTTTGCCTCAAAAGCTACTATTTTTACATCAGGTACTGTATGAAGTATTTTTCATATATTATTCAATTTTTATGTGAAACATATTAGCCCCATTTTACAGATGAAAACATAGAAGATTAGAGGGTTATATAACATCCCAAGATTACTCGGCTAAAAAAATGGGGGAGCCAGATTTTAAACATCCAGAGCCTGTGTTCTTATTTGTTTATTTTTATGGAAAAGGTAATACAGTACAAAAAAGTACACATTAAAAAATAAGTCTCAGGGAGGGGGGCCTGGGTGGCTCAGTTGGTGAAGTGTCCGACTCTTTTTTTAAAAAATTTTTTATTAACATATAATGTATTATTTGGTGTTGAGTTTGATAAATTTGGGGTATAGGTCTGTGATTCATCAGTCTTTAACAATTCACAGCACTCACCATAGCACATACCCTCCCCACTGTCCATCCCCCAGACACCCCATCCCCCGACCCCCTCCACTCCAGCAACCCTCAGTTTGTTTCCTGAGATTAAGAGTCTCTTGTGGTTTGTCTCCCTCTCTGGTTTCGTCTTGTTTCATTTTTCCCAGGCTTTCTCTATGATCCTCTGCCTTGTTTCTCAAATTCCACATATCAGTGAGATCATATGATACTTGTCTTTCTCTGATTGACTTATTTCACTTAGTATAATACCCTCTGGTTCCATCCACGTCATTGCAAATGGTAAGATTTCATTTTCTGATGACTGCATAATATTCCATTGTATATACATACCATGTCTTCTTTATCCATTCATTTGTCAATGGACATCCAGGTTCTTTCCATAGTTTGGCTATTGTGGACATTGCTGCTATAAACATTGAGGTGCATGTGCCCCTTCAGATCACCACATTTGTATCATTGGGGTAAATACCCAGTACTGCAATTGCTGGGTCGTAGGGTAGCTCTATTTTCAACTTTTTGAGGAACCTCCAGACTGTTTTCCAGAGTGGTTGCACCAGCTTGCATTCCCACCGACAGTGTAGGACAGTTCCCCTTTCTCCGCATCCTCGCCAACATCTGTCGTTTCCTGACTTGCTAATTTTAGCCATTCTGACTGTGTGAGGTGGTATCTCATTGTGGTCTTGATTTGTATTTCCCTGGTGCCGAGTGATGCTGAGTACTTTTTCATGTGTCTGTTGGCCACTTGGATGTCTTCTTTGCAGAAATGTCTATTCAAGGTCTTCTGCCCATTTTTTGATTGGATTATTTGTTCTTTGGGTGTTGAGTTTGATAAATTCTTTATAGATTTTGGATACTAGACCTTTATCTGATACATCATTTACAAATATCTTCTCCCATTCTGTCAGTTGTCTTTTGGTTTTGTTGACTGTTTCCTTTGCTGTACAAAGGCTTTTTATCTTGATGAAGTCTCAATAGTTGATTTTGCCCTTGCTTCCCTTGCCTTTGGCAATGTGTCTAGGAAGAAGTTTCTGTGGCTGAGGTCGAGGAGGTTTCTGCCTGTGTTCTCCTCAAGGATTTTGATGGATTCCTGTCTCACATTTAGGTCTTTCGTCCATTTTGAATCTATTTTTGTGTGTGGTGTGAGGAAATGGTCCAGTTTCATTCTTCTGCATGTGGCTGTCCAATTTTCCCAACACCATTTGTTGAAGAGACGGTCTTTTTTCCATTGGATATTCTTTCCTGCTTTGTCAAAGATTATTTGACCAGAGAGTTGAGGGTCCATTTCTGGGCTCTCTATTCTGTTCCATTGATCTATGTGTCTGTTTTTGTGCCAGTACCATACTGTCTTGATCATGACTGCTTTGTAATAGAGCTTGAAGTCCTGAAGTGTCTGACTCTTGATCTCAGCTCAGGTCTCGATCTCAAGGTCGTGAGTTCAAGCCCTGCGCTAGACTCCACATTGGGTGTGAAGCCTACTTAAAAAAAAAAAAAAAAGTCTCTCTTCTACTCCAGGCTCTTAGTTTCCTTTCTGAGAGGATATCATGCTTAATTGAGAAATGTTCCAGGTATTTACAAGCACACATTGTGCCTTTCCCCCTGCCTTAAAACTACAGAATTATATTTTATGTTGTTATATGCCATCATCCCCGCTGACTTATTATATTTTGAAGATATTTCGTATAATTGGCATATACAGAAATACTTTTTTAAAAAATGGCTGCATAGGATGCATGTCACACAATTTATCTGCCAATTAAACTCATTTTTTTATCTTTTGATATTGCAAATATTGCTGCAATAAACACTCTGCCTTTCTGTCTTTGCAGACATGAACAAGTGTATCTATAGGACAAGTATCTAGAAATGGAACCTCTAGGTCAAAAGGTAATGCACACATAAAATTGTGACAGATGTGGCCAGAGAGTTGCAATAATCTACATTTCCACATAACATTATGTTCTCATCAGTGCTATGTACTGTAAATCGTTTATCTTTGCTTATCCACTAAGTGAAAAATGACAGCATGCTGTTTTTAATATGCATCTAATAAATAAACTATATATTTTTTCTGGTATGTGTAACTGAACTTTACCTTACTGATTTGTAAGAGCTCTTTGTATATAAAAAAAAGGTCTGGGAGCCTGGGTGGCTCAGTTGGTTAAGCAACTGCCTTCGGCTCAGGTCATGATCCTGGAGTCCTGGGATCGAGTCCCGCATCGGGCTCCCTGCTCAGCGGGGAGTCTGTTCCTCCCTCTGACTCCCCCCTCTCGTGCTCTATCTATCTCATTCTCTCTCTCAAATAAATAAATAAAATCTTTAAAAAAAAAAAAGGTCTATTATTTATTATATAAGTCACAAATGTTGTTTGTCATAGTTGGCATTTTTTTCTTTGTGAAATTTTTTTTCCAGGGGAGAAATTTGCACTTTTGATGTAGTTAAATTTATTAATTTTTCCTTTATGGTTTCTGGATCTTGTATTTTGCTTAGAAGAAGGCCTATAATAACCATGATGTTATGCTGTATTGTTCCTATTTATTAATAGTGCCACCTAACATGAATCATGTCGGGTTTATGTCACGATATGCAGGCATCTCTGACAATAACTGGTTCAAATGGTCTCTAAAACTTTCTCTCACCACTTTTATTTATTTTTAAAGATTGTTTTATTTTTTATTTTATTATTATTTTTTTAAAGTAGGCTCCATGCCCAATATGGGGACTGAACTCATGACCCTGAGAGCAGGAGTCACACACACTACTGACTGAGCCAGGCAGGTGCCCCTTTCTGTACTTTGGAACTTCAAGCATTGGCTGTACCCTGAAGTCTATGCCAATGTATAATTTCCAAAAAGGAGGAAGATCAGAAAAAAAGAAATAGGAGAATGTAGACATTCATCCATTTTCTCACTTTTGTGGCTTTTCATAGAAACCTCATAATAAATATATATTATAGCCTATGTACTATAAACATGGACTGTCTCTGAAAAAAAATAAAATAAAAAACTGGTTGCCTGGGGCGCCTGGGTGGCTCAGTCGGTTAAGCATCTGCCTTTGGCTCAGGTCGCGATCCCAGGGTCCTGGGATCGAGCCCCACATTGGGCTCTCTGCTCAGCGGGAAGCTTGCCTCTCCCTCTCCCACTCCCCCTGCTTGTGCTCTGTCAAATAAATAAATAAAATCTTAAAAGAAAAACAAAAACAAAAACTGGCTGCCTCCAGGGAAGATAACTGGAGAGGGATATGGGAGCATTATATACTCTTGTACCTTTTTAATATTGTATTTTATGAACATATTACCTACTAAAGAATAAATAAGCTTTTTGATTAACTGAATTAACTACTAGGCAAGGGTTTTCCATAAGGCCACTTAATAGGTAGAAGAGATACAGAACCTGACTTTAAAGGCTCACTGTCTGGTAGGGACGGTAAGTCATACACATAAATAAAGAATACAGAAAAAATACAGTAAGTGTCCTAACAGAGCACAGAGAGAGTATAAAGAGGGGTTACAGGAAACAGAGGTTACATTTTAGGAACAGGAAGTGAACTGGAGATGGTGAGCAGAAATGATAGGAAATGCTTAATTTGGTGGGTAACAAGTACAGTTGACTCTTGAAAAACACAGGTCTGCACTGTATGGGTCTATTTATGTGTGATATTTTTGACAAATACAGTACTGTAAATATATTTTCTCTTCCTTATGATTTTCTTACGAACATTTCCTTTACTCTAACTTACTTTAAGAATACAGTATGTAAGGGGTGCCTGGGTGGCTCAGTCGTTAAGCATCTGCCTTCGGCTCGGGTCATGATCCCAGGGTCCTGGGATCGAGTCCCACATCAGGCTCCCTGCTCAGTGGGGAGCCTGCTTCTCCCTCTCCCACTCCCCCTGCTTGTGTTCCCTCTCTGTGTGTGTCTCTCTGTCAAATAAATAAAATCTTAAAAAAAAAAAAAAAAGAATACAGTATGTAAGGGGCGCCTGGCTGGCTCAGTCGTTAAGCATCTGCCTTTGGCTCAGGTCATGATCCCGGGGTCCTGGGATCGAGCCCCGCATCGGGCTCCCTGCTCCGCGGGAAGCCTGCTTCTCCCTCTCCCACTCCCCCTGCTTGTGTTCCCTCTCTTGCTGTGTCTCTCTCTGTCAAATAAATAAATAAAATCTTAAAAAAGAATACAGTATGTAATATATATAACATATAGAACATATATTAATAGATATATTAATAGACTCTTTATGTTATCAGTAAGGCTTCTGGCCAACAGTAGGCTATCAGTAGCTAAGTTTCTGGGGATTCAAAGGTTATGCGTGGAGTTTTGACTGCACTGGGGTGGGAGTGGGATGTGGGCATCCCTAACCCTTGCATTGCTCGAGGGTCAACTGTACAGGAACTGGGCCTGAAGTCCCCTGAGCTTTCCACACAAGTATGCTAAGCGTGTAGCATCCTATATCTTGGACTTGCTAAAGAATAGAGAAAGAGCCTTTTCCATCTTTTGCTATTCTTGAACAGCATGGGTGCTGGGGAGTGGAAAGAGGAAGGCAGGGGAGAAGGGGCACACAAAACAGGCCCCCCAGGCAACTTGCCGGTCTCCCCCTTGTCTCCTGTGTTCCAGGTGCTGGTGGGGTGGACCTTCTTTCTTTCTTTGAGCAAAGCTCCTTCTCAGCACAAGGCCTTTGCATATGCTGTTCCCTCAGCCTGGAAGACTATTTCGCCTCTTCTTCACCCTGCAACTCCTACTCACCCTCAGCCTAAAATACCCCTTCCTCAGGGATGCCTTCTCTAACTCCCATCTAGGTAAGTCTTTCTACCTGGCCTGTAGTACTGTTTGTAACTCGTATCACAGTTGTAATTTAAATATTTATTGTGTAATTAAAAGTGTGTTTTCCTCACTAGATGACACGTACTATGACGCTGCGGCCATATCTTGCCTTGTTCATTCTGGTGTAGTCCCAATGCCTTATATAGTGACTGGTACATGGCAAATACCTAAAAAATTTCTGAATGAAAGAAGGCACGTCTGCATGCTACTCCTGGCCAGTTTCTCGCTCAGTAAAAACTAAAAATTTGAAGAACATCTATTGAAACAGTGCCAGACAACCAGGCTCAGGCTCGCTTCATGGGTGTGTGACCTGAGCAGTCACATTAGGTCCCACAGTCAAGAGGGCCACATGCTTGGTTCAATGATCTGCTATGGTTGTCTTAAAATTCTTAATAATTGTATCTTTGGATTTGTATTTTTTAAGGGAAGTACAGTGGGACAAACGAGCCTCAGTGTGAGATGAGATATGCCCAACATGTGTGTCCACCATTCTCTGCCAGTGCATCCTGCACACAGCATCTGCCATGCCCCAGAAGCACAGAATTCTGAGGGACCCACAATGTGCAGGAGTTCAGCAAGACTTGAAGCCAGAAGAAGGGCAGCATGTTTGTTATATTCATGACTGAGCACATGGAGACACGGATAGCCCCGAGAGGCCATACTTTCCATCTGAACCAGAACTTGCTTCAAACACAGAAAGAAGACAATGGCTTTCTAAGAAACATGGATGGTAAGGTACCCTATAATATCCTTCATGTTGAACCAACCATTTACTCTAAAACTGATGATATACAGGAAATAGGACAATACACAGTTCTTTGTTCCTTTCAGTCCTTTGTTATTCACCAGTAAACCAAAGGTAAAGAGCGTTGACAGAATGTGCACGTATCAAGAAGAAAAATAAAAGCAGTTAAGCTAGTTTTGTGCAGTTTCCACTGTTCTGCTGAGAAGGAAATATGCGTGTATAAGCTACAGAATATAATTTGTGTAATTTTCGTGATTCCACATATGAGTTGAATGCTCTCTTTTTTTTAAAGATTTTATTTATTTACTTGAGAGAGAGAGAAAGTGCGCACACACACTAGAATGGGGGTGCAGGGGAGGAACAGGGGGAAGGAGAGGGAGGGGGAAAGAATCCCAAGCAGACTCTGTGCTGAGTGTGGAGCCTAATGGAGGGCTTGATCTCATGACCCTGAGACCATGAACTGAGCGAAAACCAAGAGTCAGCTCCCTGTTCATTGGGGAGTCAGCTTCTCCCTCTCCCTTTGCCACTTCCCTTGCTTGTGCTCTCTCTGTTAAATAAATAAAATCTTAAAAAAAATAAAAATGTTAAACAATTTTTCTCTACTTAGAACATTAACAGCAAATAATACACAAATGACAAGTTGAGGGAGAGAAAAATTGTGAAAGAAAGGAAAAAACTTTCTATATATATACCATTAACAGCATGTTTTTCTTATTTTTCTGAACCAGGTATCCCACCTTTTCATTCTGCACTGGGCCCCACATATTATACAGATGGCTCCACAGAGAACTCTCACTGCTCCTTGCCTAGTGTCGCCACATAAAGTGCCTGAATACTGTGGGCAAACCTCACAGAGATGCTGCCCAAATGTGGAGCAACTGTTTCGGGGTTTTCTCAGGTAGCTGCTGAGATGTCATGGGAGTGGGTATCCTAGCACCGGCGCATGCAGACTGGGGAGGCGGGGGGCACTATCCCCACTGCCCTTTGGTAACCTCTCTTTCCTCGAGGCTGGCAGTGTGAAAAGGAGAGATGGTTACTGAGAGAGGATGACTCCCAAGAGCTACTGCCTCATGATTACTCACTCATCCAATAATCATTATTAAGGGCCTACTTCGTGCCCAGGCAGTGTGCTGGTGATGAAAAGAATGAATAATGCACGAACCCTACCCTCTGGCAGCTACAGCCTAGCGGGGAGGCAGACACACACACACACACACACACACACACACACACACACACACACACACTTTTATTTGTAGACAAAGTGTGGCACCACGGAGTGGCTCGGGGAAACTTTAGCAAGTCCCCTCAGCCTCAAGCCACCTTAAATAAGTGCAGATTCTAAGCAAACCTGGCCTGCTTATTATGTGAACATAATCTAAAGACAAGTCTCCTGACACTCTTTCCAATGGCGTTCAGCCCAAAGTGTCTCTTATAGAGAAATTCTAGAGTTCCCACTGTTTATTACAAGGTCATCTTTTTTCTTCTTCTAGAGGAATCTTTCACCTACTCAGAAATATCTTTGAGAATTTTTGCTAGAGCCTTCTAACATTCAAAATAAGGTTAGCTTTTACTTGTTAAAAAGGGAGGTTCTAAGGCATTCTGTTCTGTTAAGATACTCTGCTCCTTCCTGGTGTGGGTAGGAATTGTCCCCTTGGCACTGCTGTGTCCTTAAAATAACAATAATGCTTGTTCAAACACTACTTCATACTTGAGGGCGCTGAGCTCCTTGTTATCAGTTACCGGATCTCCTTTTTTGGGTAACTGAGTGTTAGGCAAAGGCTCCTTCTTAATTAATGGGTCTATTTTAGCAACCCATCCTGGAAAGGCTTCTTCCCAATCCCTGTAACACTGGGGATCCCACACATCACAAGGACTTCCTCTGGACTCCCCAAGGATCAAAGCTTCCTGCTAGCCGGGGATTGTCACCAAATCCCACAGATCAGGGGTTGAATACAAGGAGAGTTCAAAGGTAAAGTTACTCACAGGAGCCACTGTGGTGGGCAGGATATAGGCAATCCCACAGAGGAAACCTTTCATTAAGAGTTCAACACACCTGCTCTTCATCCCCCACCCTCTGCATCAAGGCCCAAGGACTCCAGGGAAAGGCAGAGGGAGTACAGGTGTGAGTGGGGATAGGTGCATCTCATCCAGAGGAGATCTGGCTTAGCTTTTGTAACTGGTGGTTGAAAGAAACATTTTCCCCATCTGAGTTCTTAGGCCAGGGATATCTTTTTTTTTTTTTTAAGCTTTTTTATTTGACAGAGAGAGAGACAGCGAGAGAGGGAACATAAGCAGGGGGAGCGGGAAAGGAAGCAGGCTTCCTGCGGAGCAGAGAGCCCGATTCCGGGCTCGATCTCAGGACCCTGGGACCATGACCTGAGCCGAAGGCAGACGCTTAATGACTGAGCCACCCAGAGACCAGGGATATCGTAAACAAGTACCCAGATTCTTAGTCTGAAAAGTCTTTGGAAAGGGGTGGGGTTCATGTGTTTTCTTAAAAGAATTTAGAGCTCACATGCAACACACACACACACACACAAGTACACACAGGCGCACAACACAGTGGGACCCGATTGGGTGGAGGCCCACACGCAGGTGGTGAAAGAATCCACCCAAGGCAGAACAAAGGAGACGAAGTTTATTGAATACACTGCAAGGGAGCCATGGGCAGGACAGCAAAGGAGAGACTGTCTGCCAGGAGTCGGTGTGTGTGTGTGTGTGTGTTAGCTATTGTTAAGGAGGGGAAGTGAGGAGGTATGGGAACATATGGGATTTCCTTTTTTTGGTACCTGTACCAGGTTCTACTAAGTAGCCCATTGGCCACCTAAGGCTTATGGATATTTTGAGGTGGGTCGTCTAATGAGCCTGCTTGCATTCAGCGCAGTGGTCACTGTGGGCCCTTTTTCCTTACTCAGGTATCCAGTGCTCAAGCCTGTTGCCTAAAAGTAGCCTCTACAACACACACACACACACACACACACACACACTGCCCCCCTTCTCCAGGTACCAGTTCCTTTCCTTGAAGCACACACAGCTGACGCTTCAGGGACAAGGGCAGTCTTTAGGGTTAGATGTGGCTTAGAGAAGACCAGATGAGGCAGGCCATACTAATAAGGAAATGGTGTGAGCAAAAGACTGCCTTGGGCACACAGGTGCACTTTCAATGGGAAAGCAGGAAAACAGTGTTTGACTCTTTCAATGAGCTTGACCTGGAACATCCTAGAAGTGGTTGTTGTATCTATGAGCTGAGATCAAAAGAAGAAATAAATGGCAAATGTCTTTCTTCTTTTTAATTCCTAACTGTATTTATTTGATTATAAAAGCAATATAACCACATGATCATAAAAACAATATAACCACAGCCCAGACTATCTGAAAGAGGAATGAAAAGAAGTCTCTAGTCAAAAACTACCTAACACAAGCTCCATTAGTAAAGACATTGAGTGATTAGTAGATTCATTTACAGTTTTCAAAAATTATTTCAGTATTTTATATTTTATTTTTTTAAGTTTCATTTATTTATTTTCAAGTAATTTCTACACCCAACATGGGGCTCGAACTCATGACCCCAAGATTAAGAGTTATATGTTCTTGCTCTTTTGACTGAGCCAGCCAGACGGCCCTAGTTTAGTATTTTAAAAGTCATTTATACTTCAACGTGATTTTACAAATAGAAATTAGATGGATGAAACTGCTATTCTTTTCTTCTGTTATCATGTGGGATCGATAAGACACAACACGAATGGTCACAAGTAAGACATTTACAGAAATAAAAACTCTACAAAGATGCTATCTAGCAGAGGATTTTCCATCTATAATTTCTTAATATTTAAGGGAAAAATGGATTGCTAAATACAAAAGGATAAAAAAGTTAAATGCCACCATACACTAACGGTACTTAGAAATTCAATTTTCCCATAGAACCAACAACACATGAGGCAAAAAAAGATCAGAAAGAAAGCAAGCTCAATTCTGTCCAGTCCTATCTCCCACCAGTTGTGGCTTCTTTGTGGCTAATAAATATTGGGCACAAGGACAGAACCAGGGAAGTTAGACACTGAAATAAAAGGGCAGACAGGAGAACAAGGGGGCGGAGCCTGGAGTTACTGGTGGAAACCGACCTGGCAGGCAAAAAGATTCTCTAGACTGGGGCCCAGAAGAGGAGGAGACCCCAGCATCCAACTAGTTCTGTTTATAACATGTTAGAACAAAGCATTTGGTGTAGTAGGAATCTGTCAGGAAGCCACAGGCCAACTACTAAGGGTCCTCATTTTGACCACCATGCCTTGGTGTTAAGACGAGTGATTGACTTCGTGGCTGAGGGCAGTGAGAGTGGACAGATGGGACGAAGTACAGAGAGTCAAGGATCGTCAGCAGAGCACAACTCAGCCACCTTTTCCCAAACCGCGTGCAGGAGGCTCTGCTAAGCATTCTGGGTAACGAGGACCTGTGTTCATCCTTCAGGAGCTCACCTCCAGAGCAGGGAGACAGACCTGCAGAGCTGAACCTAATGGCCTAGAGGCAGGTGAACTGGGTGAGGCAGATGATGATGCTCCCCATCACTAGCCAGGGAATCTGGAGCAAACAACTTCCGCTCTCAGAACCCCAGTGATCTCAACTGTAAAATGGGGATAACACTGCCTCCTTTTAAGGTTGTTCTAAGAATGAGAGTTAATGTCTATAAAGACCCAAGCACAAAGACTTGCATATGGTAAGTGCTAAATAAGTGGAGGTTTGTCAGTCTCCCCCACAAGTACTGTAATCTCTGTGTCCTTCTTGTTACTCTTATCTAAGGGAGGCCTAGGAGAGAACCTGGCGTGGAGCAGCTCTGGAGTGTGGTAAATTTTTGACAAATAAATGAATGAATGTCTAATAACAATAGCTAATCCTTAGATAAAACCTGTTATGTGCCAGGTATGGTTCTAGGCATCTTATCTACAGTCACTCACTCAATCCTCACAACACAATGAGAGAGGTGCCATTATTATCTCCAGTCTGCCCCAGGCCACAGAGCTAGTAACAGGCAGAGCCAGGATTCAAACTCCAAGCCTTGCTTGGAGCCAAAGTTCTTTATTAACTACTATGCTGTTCTGCCTCTCGAAGTGGTTATTATTCTCCCTCTGCCAAAGTGGGAAGCAGAAAGCACACTGCCTACCTTACAAGTTGATTGTGTGATCAAAAGAGATAATTCGTGTGAGAGTACTCTGCTATAAGCCAAGGGATATATAATTCAAAGTAGTGTTGCTATTATTACTCTGACATTGAAATAATTGGGTTTACCACCACGGGGCCAAGAAAATGAGGGGAAAGGCATGGCTCTGAAAATGAAAAAGAGAGAGCAGAGGCCCACAAAAAGGTGTCAGGAAGATGAATAAACAGAGAGGAATCAGAAGAAAAGGTGTAAGAGGAGGTAGAGATTTAAGGCAGTCTGAGCGCAGAAGCAGGGCCAGCGCCGGTCCCAGACGACTGGGAACACTGACCGCGCTATTCCGCAGGGCTGGGGGCACCAGAAAGAACTCTGCGGGGCAAGCAGACAGGGGCCAGGCTCTGAGGTCTTGGAGGCAAGCAGCCTCTCTAAGATAAAGGGCAGGAAACAAATACATTGGAGAAGCATAATGGAGGTAGACAATTTGGACCTCATTCAGGGAGCTCTGGCCTCAAGAAGAATAAATGCTTTACTGATAAAACCCAAACCTTCACTTTGATGGGTGTATGAAAAAGAAATTAGGGCTGATTCAAATAGAAAGTCTGGCCTTTTGAGACACCTCATTGAAAGCAAGGGGAAGGTCGGCAAAGAAAGACAGGATTACTAATGTCTAAGAGATTTCTATCCATGCCTGACAGAGAATCTCAAACATGTTGAAGTTCAGGGTAGCATTATGATTAACCAGAGGTTACTGAGCTTTTCAAAACGCTTTTTATTTCCAAAGTATTTTTCTCTGCTAGACCTAGAGATAAATGGCATTTTTACCCTTTCTAGATTGTGTCTGGCTGTTAAATGGGGAGGGTCTCTCGAGTGCAAATTGGAGAAGGGGTGGGATGGGGATGCAGGGAGTATCACGCGTGATTTTCAGTGAAGAATAAGGAGAAAAATTTTAACTGGTCAAGTGCCAAAAATGCTACAGGTACATACGCAGGTTGGCAGTTGAGAGACAAAGACCAAGACAGCCAGTGCGGTTAACGCCTGGTAGGGGTGACAGCTCAGGAGTCCTAAACAAAAAGTAGGCGACTAGAGACTGGACTTAGCTATACAACACCTAACTGTGTGCCCCTGGGCTAGCTCAGGCTGAGGCATGCCGCCTGAGGTGTGGAGGGCCAGAGCACAGTGCCCACAGGGGCTGCAGCCCGCGCACTGCTGCACGGCCAGGAGCTGCACTAGGAGCAACCGTGGCAGCGTCTTCCAGAATGTCTCTAAATAGCAACCTGAGGAAGGCAGCAGCTTTCCTTCACCCCCACAGGCACGGAAATAGAACAAAGAAGGCAGGAAAAATGGCCGGAGTGTGTGCAAAGGCAGCAGGCTGCGGCTTGTGGGAGAGGAGATCCGGAGCTTTGTCCTTAAAAGGCGATTACAGTCCCAGCTCTCCAACTGTACTCCGTGACCTTGTATGGGGAAAGGGGCTCCACTTTCCTGGCCCTGGAGGCCCTCCGTGCAGACACCCTGCTGAGGGAGCCCCGGCCTGTCCCCTCCCGGTGCCTAATGCCTCCCACGTGGGATTAGACCGTGCCTGCAGAAGGCTCACTACGTGTTTACTACGTTTCAGTCATTGTGCTAAGCCCTTCACACACATTATCTCCTTTAATCCTATGAGGTACGTGTTATTAGGCCCAGTTTACAAGTTAGGGGAGGGTAGGGGCACCTGGTGGCTCAGTCGGTTGAGCTCCCAACTCTTGATCTCAGCTCAGGTCTTGATCTTGGAGTCATGAGTTCAAGCCCCTCATTGGGCTCCAATGTGGAGCCAACTTAAACAAACCAAAAACCAAACAAACAAATTAGGGGAAGGGGATTTAGAATGGTTTCAGTGATTTGCTCAAGGACACAGCTAGAATTCAAACCTGCGTCTGTGAACTCTCACTCTGCAAACTCTGCTTTTAAACGTGTGCAGTTACTAGCAAATCCAATATGCAAGAGGAAGCTGTGGAGAAAATGTGACCTTTTCCCTGCACCATAAATGCTGTTTATTTGGATGGAGCCTGGGCAGGGAGGAGGGGACCCGTAACTGGGCTCCTGGCTGACCGTAAGGTTTGGCTCTCCTTTGGGCCACCAGTTTGCTTTAGGGCATCCTGCATCACCCCAGGCTCAGCCAGGTCACCCAGCTTCAGGTCTAGCTTGAGTCACCCCGAGGGGAAGGACAGGTCACTCTCCTGAGGGCATCTGCTCAATGGAATTCTAGGCTCTGTGCAAGATGCTTGAGGAACAAAAGGTTAGAGAATTAGATCAAAGGCCAGAGAAAACCAGTGACTGACACATCAGAGGCCCTGGTGGGGTTTGCATTATGCACTAATATGTCCATGGCATGGACTAGACCAGAAAAAGGAATCCCCGCCAACCACACCGAAGCATGGCTACAAAGCCCAGACTTCGCCTCTGTGCAATACCATCGTTCTAGTGGAGGGATTCTCTGCCCCTGCTGCACATAACAGTCCCCTGGAGAATGTTTTACATGGCTGGGCCCCCACCTCACACCTAAGAATCAGAATCATAGGGGCTGGGACTCAGGACTTTTAAAAAAAGTTTTAATTTATTTTTATGATTTTTATGCTCTCCAGGTGACTCTAATAAGCAGCCAGGATGCAGGAGTGTGGGAGGTTAGGAAAAAACAGTGGGTAGGAGACTAAGAGTTATGCCATGGTTTCGAAAGTAACAACAGTGCCTGGGAAAAATCTAAGTGCCAGGAACAAGGGTGACGTGATTTGGATATAGCCTATTACACTTCTTGGAATTTTCTTAACTATCAACAATCAGGTTTTTATTTTCCAGAAAGGAGATAGGGTCAAAATCATTTTCTTTTAATATTTTATTTTTAAGGGATGACTGGGTGGCTCAGTTGGGTAAGCGTCTGCCTTCGGCTCAGGTCATGATCCCAGGGTCCTGGGATCTAGTCCCACATCAGGCTCCTTGCTCGGCAGGGAGCCTGCTTCTCCCTCTGCCTGCTGCTCCCCCTACTTGTGCCCTCTCTCTCTCTCTGACAAATAAATAAATAAAATCTTAAAAAAAAAAAGATTTTATTTTTAAGTAATCTCTATACCCAACATGGAGCTCGAACCCACAACCCTGAGACCAAGAGTCGCATGCTCCAGCGACTGAGCCAGCCAGGCATCCATCAAAATCATTTTTGATCCACAAATTGGCACTGCATCTTTTTTCCAAAATATTTTAAAAATTTGTTCTTAAACATGTGTATACAAAGTGCGATTCTGAAGACAGAGAAAGTTGTAAGCTACCAACATGCGTTCTTTAAGAAAATGAAAGGATAAAATGAATGCAGCTGCCTCCGTTGCTGCGTTGGCTGGAATTATGACAGAAACCTCTGCCCAGACGGGAGAAATTAAGGGAAATACATGTGTTAAAATTTTGACAGATACACACACACACGGCTATATATAGAGTACATAAATAGTATATCTATGGTGTGTTTGTGTGTGTGTGTGTGTGTGTGTGTGTGTGTGTGTGTGTGTGTGTCAAGAAGCCAAGTTTTGAAACGTAGAAGGTTCTGGCTGCACATTAATATTCATCCTGTCACTCTGCCTCAGGACTCCTTCTCCCCGCTGATCCGGGAACAGCATGTCTGCAACCCAACTGTGATGAAAACGTTAGGCATTTCTAAGGAAAGGGAGGTAAAATTCCCTCCTAACGAGAACTTGTTTGGACAACTTCTGCCCCTGGGAAACCTGAACACTGGAAGAGCTTGGAAATCTCAGAATTTCCAGGTTAAGATCTAGGAAATCTATTTATCATAAAGGCAGGTACAAAGAGATGAAGAGATGTGTTCCATGCCTCTTGGAGAAAAGATTTCATGCACTCTCTCAACAAACATTCATTAAGCACTTATTTTGTGCAAAGCACTGTGTGAGATCTGAGGAATAGAAAAGTGAATGGAATGAGTAGTCAAATTTGCAGAGACGGAGAGGAATGAGTAGTCAAATTCGCAGAGACGGAGAGAATGGTGGTTGCCAGGGGCTGAGGGAAGGGAAATCAGAGTTTGTGTTTAATTGGTGCAGAGTTTCAGTTTCACAAGATGAAAAGAGTTCCGTGGATGGGCGGCGGTGCTGGTTGCACAGCAATGTGAATATATTTAAAGTTACTCAACTGTACACTTAAAAATGGTTAAGACGGTAAATTTTGTCTTATGTATCTTTTACCACAATTAAAAAAAATAGTGATTGGTGTGTTCGGGAGCTAAAAGTCCCTTGTTGACATCAGAATGAACAAATCATTACAATATCTACTGTAGTCCAGAGCTGATACGTAAAGTACTGCAGAGCCTGGAGAAGTGATTATTACTTTTTTTAAAAAAAGATTTACTTCTTTATCTTAGAGAGAGAGAGAAAGATTCAGGGTTGGGGGGGGCTGGGACAGAGGGAGAGAAAGTCTTAAGCAGACTCCTCGATGAGTGCAGAGCCTGCCCAGGCTCCATCTCACCACCCTGAGATCAGGACCTGAGCCGAAACCAAGAGTTGGCCCCTTAAGTGACTGCGCCACCCAGGTGCCCTGCAATTACTAATTTTACCTGAAAAATCAGGAAAGGCTTTTACACAGAGTGTAAAATCTAAGTAGATTCCTAAAGGGTGAATAAAAGCTTCCCAGATGGACAGGTGAGGGGAAAGAAGGCATTCGAGGCATAAGAAATAGCAGGGACTGCTCAGCAGGGAGCCTGCTTCTCCCTCTGCCTCCCCCGCAGTGTGTGTGCACCGCGCTCTCTCTCTCAAATAAATAAATAAAATCTTTAATTAAAAACAAGAGAAATAGTAGGGACGAAGATGCGGAGGCAGGGAACAGTATACAGATGATCTGGGGCTGGTACGAGGCTGTCAGGGCCTTTGAAGAGAAGGACGGAAGAGGAAGAGACAGAGAAGTTGGGGGAGGGGGTCCAGGACATAAAGGGCCTCATGTGTCATGTGAAGGAGCCTGGTCTTTATCTCATGGACCAGGGTAGAAAGGTTATCTGGGGACTGGACCTCAGCAGATTTGCCTTTTGGAAAGACCTCTCCAGCTGCAGTTCCCTTGCCACGCCGACTGACCGAGGATCTGCCAACCCTGGAGAATCACAGAGGTGAAGAAAGTGCAGTGACTAAGGAAGCAGAAGTCCTAGGAACGCGAGTTTGCCCCAATATACACCCGGGACAGTTCATCCCTTCCCCAAGGACCTCAGGCCGGCTCTAATTAGTGCCGTCCCAACAGCCAAGCAGGCAAAAAGGCAGCCTGGACCTGCACTCTGTTCTACCTCTTACTGGCTGTTCGACCTGTGCATTTAAATGTAAACATTCTGGACCTCAATTTTCTTGCCTGTAAATAGAGTTAATAAGCATATTTATCTCACAGGGTTATTAGGAGGATTCCATGAGATCATGAATGTGAAAACCTGGTGCTTTGCCTGGCATACAATAAGCCCTTGATAAATGTTATATTATTATTAAATACTAAACCTCAAAGAACATGCAATTTATTTAGAGCGGATTTGCTAAGAGCAAACAAACCACAGGGCGATGAGCAATGAGCTGTAAGAGACTCCAGAGCATCAATCCTAACTGTCACTTCATGTCACCCCAAGGACGGTACACTTGGTCAGAACTCCTCCCTTTCAGAGGACCGAGCAAAGAGAAGTGCACAACCCACTTCTGAATGCAGCCCAGAGGCCCATCTGATTATCAGAGAAGAATCGATTCCGATCAGGCTGCAGGGCAGAAGGGAAGTCCCAGGAGTCTCACTCCCCAGCCTAGCAGCCCTGAAGGTGTTTGGTCTGCTCCCTGCTTTTTTCAGTTCTGTGTACATTATGGGAAGTTGCTGGACAGTGTCGTCCGTGGTTGGCCTAAACTTTTGGCAAGAGATCGTGGAACATGATGTAGGGGGAGCGGAAGCCAGGGTTGTTTCCTGTCTCTGCTCTCTGAAGAGTTCACCCTGGCAGGTCCGGGGAGGTCAGGGCACCTGGGTCCAAGGCCAGCCCCAAACACTCTCCTCTTACTCTTCCATCCTTCTCCAGGGCAGACCGTAAATAAGCTGTCAGGAGGCAGTCTGGCCCGTTTTCCTTTTGGGCACCAGGTTTCCAGGATCTGAAACAGCTTTCTCTTAGCCATGATCTGTGTAGAAAATGCCCAAGTGACTTGGTCTCTGAGTCCTTCAGATGACAGTCACTGAACATGGAGTCCCAGAGCCGTGCTGCCTGGTTTCTCTACCTGAGCTCTGCCACCTACTAGCTGTCGAATAAGTTAGTTCTCTTTTCTTAGTTTCCTCACGTGTAAAATGGGGATCTTAATCATACCTAAAAGGATAATGGAGATTAAGTGAATTAATTAATGGAAAGCACTTAGATATAAGTGCTATCACATAGCAAATGCTCAAATTATTTTTAGAGTTTTAAGATATATTGAATTTTTCAGGATTACAACTACCATATCAACTAAGAGATGATAATATTTTCATTTGTTTAGAATTTTATAGAGTAGCTTACTCTTTAAGATTTTTTTTTTTATTCATTTGAGAGAGAGAGAGAGAGAGAGAAAGAGCACAAGCCGGGGGAGAGGCAGAGGGAGAGGGAGAGGGAGAAACAGACTCCTTGCCGAGCTGGGAGCCCAACCTGGGACTCGATCTCAGGACCCTGTAAATAACGACCTGAGCCTAAGGCAGATGCTTAACCATCTGAGACACCCAGGTAACCCTAGTTTACTCTTTCGGGAAAATCAAGCTCCACAATGTACTTCTGAGCTGCTAGTGTAAGATTATCTGTATAATCTTGTATTTGTGTTACATTCACGATGAGTCTACATATAAGAGCACCCAAATAGTTCATTATATCTTAGAGCTAGCCCAGACATTTATGTATTAAAATATATGTTATTTTAGTATAAACGACTATTCTTTTATTCCTTCTTCATATTACAGTTAGGACATTATATTGATTTTTAAAATATATATGTAGGTTAAGAAGCTATAAATTTCATTTCAGGAGAATAAAGAGGAAACACCAAAATATCTGTTATAATTTGTTATAATCAAAGTGTGTTGGGTCTGATACAGAGAAAGGGAGCTGACAGTAGATATTCCCAAATCTGGTGCTTAACTTGTGCTTCCTTTATGATGTCACCTAAGACACCCTGGAGAATAAGACGAACCTTGCTCCAGGTGAATGAGTGAATTAAGTAGAAGGAGGAGGAGGAGATGCTATCCTTTTATTAGCACTTGGCCAATGTAAGCTAAGCTACCATGAACAACTGGAAATGAGTGCTAGTTCTTCCTGGCATTAGCTTTGGAAACTTATAACCACTTGTCTCTTCATGAACTTTCTTTCCTCATTCATAAAACAAGACAGTTGGATTATTTCCCAAAGTATATTCCATGGAACATTATTACTTGGCATGCTTATAATGAAGAAAGGGTTCCTCGGTAAATGAGTTGAAGAAACTCTAAGTTTTCTTTGCTGCAGGCCTTCTCAGACCCTTTAATAGGTTAACATGTACCTAATCGTCAAGAGGAAAATACATAGTCATATGCAGCATCTTCCAAACTTATTTGACCATGAAGACCTTATGTCAGAGGAACAACTTGTAAAGTTAGTAAGTCAAGGGAAATTTTTTTTAAAAGATTTTACTTATTTATTTGGCAGAGAGAGACAAAGCGAGAGAGGGAACATAAGCAAGGGGAGTGGGAGAGGGAGAAGCAGGCTTTCTGCTGAGCAGAGAGCCCGATGCGGGGCTCGATCTCAGGACCCTGGGATCATGACCTGAGCCGAAGGCAGATGCCCAATGACTGAGCCACCCAGGTGCCCCAAGCCAAGGGAAATTTTTGTGAAATACAAATTAAATAGTCTCTAAGTCCTCTTCCACCTTTAACATTCTAAAATTCTCAACACACAAAGAACAAATAATTCAATCAAGAAATGGGCAGAAGACATGAACAGCCATTTCTGCAAAGAAGACATCCAAATGGCCAACAGACACATGAAAAAGTGCTCAACATCACTTGGCATCAGGGAAGTACATATCAAAACTTCAATGAGATACCACCCCACACAGTCAGAATGGCTAAAATTAGCAAGTCAGGAAACGACAGATGTTGGCGAGGATGCGGAGAAAGGGGAACCGTCCTACACTGTCAGTGGGAATGCAAGCTGGTGCAGCCACTCTGGAAAACAGTATGGAGGTTCCTCAAAAAGTTGAAAATAGAGCTACCCTACGACCCAGCAATTGCAGTACTGGGTATTTACCCCAATGATACAAATGTAGTGATCTGAAGGGGTACCTGCACCCCCATGTTTATAGCAGAAATGTCCACAATAGCCAAACTATGGATGAAGAAGATGTGGTGTGTATACACACACACACACACACACACACACACACACACAAATGGAATATTATGCAGCCATCAAAAATGGAATCTTGCCATTTGCAATGATGTGGATGGAACTAGAGGGTATTACCCTAAGCGAAATAAGTCAATCAGAGAAAGACAAGTATCATATGATTTCACTCGTATGCAGATTTTAAGAAACAAGGCAGAGGATCATAGGGGAAGGGAGGAAAAAATGAAACAAGACGAAACCAGAGAGGGAGACAAACCATAAGAGACTCTTAATCTCAGGAAACAAACTGAGGGTTGCTAGAGTGGAGGGGGGTCGGGGGATGGGGTGGCTGGGTGATGGACACTGCAGAGGGTATGTGTTGTGGTGAGCGCTGTGAATTGTGTAAGACTGATGAATCATAGACCTGTACTCCTGAAACAAACAATACATTATATGTTAATTAAAAATAAATAAATAAATAACATTCTAAAATTCTGAGTTTGATTGGTAATACTTTATTCTTGGTCTTTTTAGATCAGATAAGAAGGGTAAGGCATAGGCTATCCTACAGAAAATAAAATAGTGTAAGTCTGATGCAGAAGAGGAAGACAAACCAAGTTCTAACATATGTAGATCTATGTAAATGATTATGCAGAAGAGGCAGAAAGGGAGCAGTCTTAAATGTCAGGGCTTCCAAATTGTCACTTATGTTATCACTAGAAAAGGTTGAACATTGATATTTTAGCAGTCACAGTAAGGTACTGAGTTGTAATCTTTTCGGCTCTATCTCTCAAATCCATCACTACTGTCATATGAATCTGGCCAAGTTACTATTGAGGAAATCTATGGGACTATCCCCCACTCCTAGGCACTGACCCCCACCTCTTCCCTCACAGGTGCATATAGTGGAGGCTGAACATGGTTTTACACAAAACAGCATTTACACATACCCCACCTGGCCCAACCAAGTTGATTTGGGGATGGGCATCTGATCTTGGCTGGAACATTAAGTTTCTTCCCTTCAACTTTTGCATTTGGGGCCAGGGAGGGCATCTCTGAGTGTTGGACGTAAGAGCAACACTGGGACACTGTCAGTGGTCATACTGCTGCCACAGGAGGAAAGCTGGGCTTGAGTGGAAAAAAACAAAGGTGAAATACAGAAGAAGCAGAGACAAGAAATGGAGCATTTCAATTCCTGATTCTAGGAGTCACTGATAACCAGCTCTATCCCAGCTTTTCCCACAACATGACTGTTCAGCCCTTCTTTGGATTTGGTAGGCTAAAAAGTTCTCTTTGCTTAAGCTAGTTTGGAGTAGGTTTCTGTTGCTTAAAACCCAAAGAGTTCTGACTATAGTCACATATATCCTCCATACCTACTTTCTTCATCTATAAAGAAGGAAGGGTGGAGGCTGCCATCTGAAAGCTGATGGACTGAACACATGCGTACACTATTGCCCTTTCCTGGAACCCCACTAACATGACAGTAAAGGGATACAAAATTATCTTTTTTTGGCATTAAGTTATCAGAACAAAAAGCACTAACAAGGCAATAGCAACAAAAGTTTAGATGCTAGAAAGCAGTTGGATGAATTCTAGGGTCACCATCCTAATTTGCCCAGGTTAGTAAGTTTTACATCTGCTGCACTTACATAATTATTAAGTGTCCTCTTTCGCTCTCAGAAGTATCTTAGTTTGGATGATCAATTGATTCACTAAATCCAGAAGCAAGCCTAATGCAAACTCAAAAACGTTTTGGAATTGGTGGGTCATACCTCTTAAAATGGAGGTGAACAGAAGCCCTGATTGGAAGTTTGAGTAATAATCAGGTGGCCTGGTACCCAGGTGACTGCCCTTCCCCAACCACAGCAGAAGTTTTGAGTTTCACCCTTCGGAGGATCCAACCAGAGAGACTCTGGATAGATGGACTTCTGGTGCCAATAAGGATGAGGCTACCATGTTGAAAACAGAATGATTAAGTGAAAGTACATACTAAATGGTGAGACTGCCATCCTCCTTCCACTCATTTTCCAGAATCCTGGCAGCCAGGCTCACATCCTCTAGGTAGGAGAGACCAGATGATTTTCTCTGATCAGCTCCAAAGAAAAGACTTCAAAAGAGTCTTGGAGTCTACCAATGAAAGGAAGTCTCCTGATGAAATGACTTGGCTAGATGATCTTCTCCTATTAAATTCACCAGTCCATAAGTATTGCCCATGCACACAGAGCATCATTAATTTTTAAGTGCTGAGTTCTTAAATCTTGCAGTAAGCTTAGAAAGTAACTAGTCCAGATAAGAGCAAGTGAGTGGAAGGGTGCAGGAGATATGCCTCTCAGAAAATGAAACTGTTAGAGTACTTGATATGTTTGAACCTTTTAAGAGATTTATGAACATTTGGTATGGGGGATAAATTGGTAATAGGTTCACATTAAAATAACAAATGTAAACCTGAGACATTTATTAACTTCAGAGAAAGCCAAAATTCATACAAGAAAGGAAATGTAATCACAGTATATTATATGGCTCAGCTGTGGATAACAGTTACAGCCATGATAACATAAACACTAAATGCTGATATAGCAAAAACTGTAACATAACTATATAGGGAAAATGGGAAGGAGAATACGTATGTTTGTGGGGAGCATGTTAATAATAATAATTAACACATACTAAATAATAACTAATACATAGAATGTATAGATTCTAAATGCTTTACATAAGTAAGGTCACTTAATTTTAAAAACAACCCTATAAAGTGGTACTATTATTCTCCCCACTTTACAGATGAGGAAATTGAGGCACACAGATGTCAGCTAACTTGTGCAGGGTCTCACTTCCACTGAGGTGTAAAGCTGGGATTCAATCCCAGACATTCTAGCTATAGAGTCTACCTTCTAAGTCTAAGCCACTATGCTGCTTCGCTCCATCTCACCGCAGGCCAGTCTTCTCCATCTTAGGAGCATAATCCCTGAGTGAGTCCTACTTTCACGTATTAGATCTAGCAGGAAGTCAATAAGTGGGGTGAAAAATCAAGAAATAGCAGTGTAAGCATGCTATGTAGAAATATGGAAGTAAACATTTAAAGAAACAAATAATCAAGTTGAAAATAGTTGCTGATGGGAAATGAGAATGGAGAGTAAGAAAGGAGGATGGGCTATGGATCTTTGAATTAAGTTTTGTAAAACTGTGAATAACATTTTTGGATATAAAAATCAAAATTAAAAAACAAATGTTAATGATAAAAAGACGAGTAACCCAATTAAAAAAATGGGCAAAGACTGTGAATAGACATTTCTCCAAAGAAGATCTACAAATGGCTAATAAGCTCATGAAACAATGCTCAACATCTTGAGCCATCAGGGAAATGCAAATTTAAACTACACCACTTCACACCCACTATGATGGCGATAATCCTAGTAAATGATAGACAATAATAAGTATTAACGAGAATGTGGGGCATTTGGAACCCTCATACATTGCTGGTGAGAATGAGAAATGACACAGCTGGAAAACAGTCTGGCAGTTCCTCAAAAAGTTAAATGTAGAGTCACCATATGACCCAGGAATTCCACTCCTAGACATATACCCATGAGAATGAAAACATGTTTGCACAAAAACGTGTACACAAATATTCACAGCAACATTACTGAAAAGAGTCAAACAGTGGAAATGACCCAAATGTCCAACAACTGATGAATGGATAAACAAATATGGTATACTCACACAATGGAATATTATTCATACATAAAAAGTTACGCAATCCCGATACAGGGCTATAATACGGATGAACCTTGATTACATCATGCTAAGTGAAAGGAGCCAGACGCAAAATGTCACATAGTATGCGATTTCTTTTACGTGAAATGTCTAGAAAAGGCAAATCCATAGACAGAAAGTAGATTTATGGTGGCAAGAGTTGGGGAAGGGGGATGGGGAAGAGTGACTGCTCATGACTACAGGGCTTCTTTTGGGGGGTAATGAAAATGCCCTGGAATTAGATGGTGGTGGTATTTGAGCAATTTTATGAACATATTAAAAACTCTGAATTGCACATTTCAAACTTCTAAAATGCATTTATTTATTTTTAAAGATTTTATTTATTTGAAAGAGAAACAGAGAGAGAGAGCACACACATGCACAAGCAAGGGGAGGGGCAGAGGGACAAGCAGACTTCCTGAGTGCGGAGCCTGATGTGGTGCTCAGTCCCAGGACCTTGAGATCGTGACCTGAACTGAAGTCAGACACTTAACCAACTGAGCCGCCCAGGCACCCCTTACTTATTTTTAAGTATCTCTACACCCAGTGTGGGGCTTAAACTCACGACTCTGAGATTAAGAATTGCTCTTCTGACTGAGCCAGCCAGGCACCCCTGAATCACATACTTTAGAAGGTGAATTTTATAGATATGAGTTATACCTCAATTTAGGAAATTGCGTGAGGAAAAAAATACAAGATGAGGGGGGATGGGGCTACCGTGCTATCGATGAACACAGCACACTCATTTACCTCCGTTTAGGTCAGCAGCAGCGGCCTGGCAGAAGTGTCTTCATCTGCCTGAACCCGGCCTTGCCTTTCTCCCATGTAACTTCCCTTAGGTTGGCTCTGACTCCAGCCTGGCACCAGTCTTCTCCTGACACCTTCTAGCCCTATTCTCTCAGCACTCAGATCCTGGGACAAATACGCCCCTGAAAAATGCCCCGGATACTATCCAGGGTTACTTAGCTCTAAACCCTCTTTAACTCAGCCGTTTAAGGGTATGACTTCTAAGTTGCTATCCCATATACAAATCTTGTATTTGACAGACAGTAGAGATCCTTGGAAAAACAGGCATTCATTAATGACTAAACATTTGGTTGTTAATGTGTGGGAATGAACATGTGAGAAGTTGTGCTTCTGGTTTGACTGGGTCTTAGGAAGGAAAAGACAGCAAATTATATTGGGCTTTAACAGAATAAGACAAGCTTCTAAATATATATAACAGGTGTAAAAAAATTATCACAGTTTTTTTGGCAACCCCTCGCCACAGAGAAGTGATGAGAACTTTGCTATTTACAGAAAAAGTAGATGGCTGAATGGGAACTGGAACTTGGTACAAGTCTCCACTTGATTAACTAAAACGTTACTTTAAATATTCTCAGCATGGGAAAGAAACAGGTGACTGCTTAATGGATATTTTCATCCACTACTGCCATAATTATTTGCTTTAAAATAATCTTTATTTGCTCTTTCTTTTTTTTTTTTTAAAGATTTATTTAGGGGTGCTGGGTGGCTCAGTCGTTAAGCATCTGCCTTCAGCTCAGGTCATGATCCCAGGGTCCTGGGATCGAGCCCTGCATCGGGCTCCCTGCTCGGCGGGAAGCCTGCTTCTCCCTCTCCCACTCCCCCTGCTTGTGTTCCCTCTCTCACTGTCTCTCTGTCAAATAAATAAATAAAATCTTTTAAAAAAAAAAAAGGTTTATCTGTTTATTGGAGAGAGAGAGCGTGCGAACAGGTGCCCATGAGACAGAGAGAAAGGGAGGAGGGCCAGAGGGAGAGGGAGAGAGAGAATCTCAAGCAGACTACCCACTGAGTGTGGACCCTGACATGGGGCTTGACCTCATGACCCTGAGATCATGACCTGAGCTGAAATCAAGAGTTGGATGCTCAAACGACTGAGCTACCCAGGCATACCTTTTTTAAGTCAACTCTGCATCTAACGTAGGGTTCGAATTCCCCTTCCTGAGATCAAGAGTCGCATGCTCTACCAACTGAGCCAGCCATGTTCCCCTATTTGCTCTTTCTTTAAAAAATAAGAGGTTCGGGGGTGCCTGGGTGGCTCAGTCGGTTGGGCACCTGCCTTCGGCTCAGGTCATGATCCCAGCGTCCTGGGATCGAGCCCTGCATCGGGCTCCCTGCTCAGTGGGGAGTCTGCTTCTCCCTCTCCCTCTGCCACTGCCCCCTGCTTGTGCTCTCTCTCTCAAATAAATGAAGAAATTTTTAAAAAATTTTTAAAAATAAGTGGTATTATTATTTGTGGTACTATAACCACTGCTTCACAGTGATAGGGGAGAAAGGGAGAAAACAATACTGTTGGAGGTCAAATCATGTCCAAACAGAGATTGAGTCCTCTGGTTCAATAACTACAAAGCGTCTAGATTCTTCTATGTTTTCCAGTCCAATTGGTATCCGTGAGGAAGAAGAAGGTGGCATATGCAATCATAAGATCCTTGCACAGAGTCAGAAGGCTGGATTTCATGTAATAAAGCCTGTCTTCTAAAACCTGAGATGCCTGATAGTGTGAGCCTGGCATGATAAAAAGGTTCTAAAAGTTCCAACCATGAAATAAACTGCCTATTTATTCAGACTGAATATAAAATTATCTTTGGTGGGTTTAAAAAAATCATTCCAAACTCCGGCAAACCTAAGATATGATAGTAGCAGTGGTGGTGATGGTAGTAGTCTTAACAGCCGCACCAGCAGCAGCGACTAACCATCATCACTGTCATCTTCTATATTTACAACCCCTTACAGTTCGCAGAGTTTCACATGTCATCCCATCTAATTCTTGCCACATCCGTGTCAGGGGGATAGGACTGATGTGCAAATGAGGTTCAGAGAGGTTAAGAGATTTGCACCAAGACCAGAACTTGCACCAAGTCCAAGCGTCCAAAAAATTACTCCATGCGCCTCCTTATTCTGTCTACTCAAGTGTCAGAATTACGTTCTTTCCAGGTAAGCATGTCAGAAACAGTGCTTCTCTTGTCTTCCTAGACTATGTGGTACAGACACTTAAAGGAGAGAGGAAAAAAAGGAAGAGTGTGACAGAGAAGAGACACCCCATGCAGAACAGGCTTCTCGAGATGCAGCAATAATGAACAGGTGGAGAAGCATAAACACAAAAGAGAAAGGACTATGGAATCCTAGGGGCCCAGTACGGGTTGAATTGTGTGTCCCTGCTCCTGAAAGATACAGTGAGGTCCTAACCCCCAGTACCTCAGAATGTGACCTTATTTGGAAACAGTCGTTGTGATGTGACGACTTAAGGTCATACTGGAGGAGGGGGGCCCTATTCCAGAAAGGAAGAAGGAAGCCAGGTGAAGACAGAGACACACAGGGAGAATGCATGTGATGACAAAGGCAGAGACTGGAGCTATGTGGCTCCAAGCCAATAAATGCCCAAGACTGCGAGCCGAGCACTGGAAGCCGGTGAGAGGCAAGGAGGAACTTCCCTACAGGTTTCAGAGGGCACACGGCCCTGTTGACACTTTGAGTTTGGCCTTCTAGCCTCCAGAACTAGGAGACAGTCAAGTTCTACGGTCAGTGGTACTTGGTTAGGCAGCCCCAGGAAACGACTACAGAGCCCGAGTGGATCCTTTCTTCTAAGACTGAAAGGGAGTGGCAGCATCTCTATCGTCTGAGAGAAGAGAAGGAAGAGTTTGGGGGGAAGAGACCATTTATAAACCTAGGACTTATTTGAAAGTCCCTCTAAGCCTCTGTCTCTCTTGACACTGTGAACAGTGTCCAACGAATGCTGAATTCTTATTAAATGTCTTTTATGAATAATACCAACACTGTAAACAGCCAGGCCCCGGCCAGGAGCAGATGATCAACAGAACTGCTGGCTTGGTCCACCGGCTGAACCTTTACACTCCCAGGAAGAGAAGAGGCTCTTTAATTTCAGTCCTAGAAGGGCTCTCTCTCTCTCTTCCAAGCACTTTTTCAAAGTTTATAGGGGAATAATTATTACCTGGATCCCAGTCATGTTTATATAAATGTTCTTTTCATTTACTCCTCACACAGGGCCTTCGAGCTGTTAAAAAGAGCAATGTGTGAAACTGGCTCTGGGAAGGAAACTGGGCCCATTTACTGTACTCACAGCACAAAAACCACACCAAATGTCAAAATAACCTTCGGGATAGAACAAAACCAAGAAAAGGAAGGAAAAGTTTCCATTCCGTGTATCCATTTACTTATAACTTGCCATTTGTGCCGTGTCAGAGATTAAGTGTCATGTCCTCTTCGAGTCCCAGTTCTCGGTCTGGACAGACAGGAAGCAAGGTGAACCCAGGACTCACACACCCAATCTTTTGGATGGACCCCAAGTAACTGCTGTAACCAAAAATGCCTAACATCACATTCGAGCCATTTTTCTTTCTTTCTTTCTTCCTTCCTCCCTTCCTTCCTTCTTTCCTTCTTTCTTTCTTCTTTCTCTCTTTCTCTTTCTCTCTTTCTCTCTCTCTCTCTCCTTTCTTTCTTTCTTTTTTCTTTTTTAAGCCAGGGTTTGCCTTCTCTCTGACAAAGAACTAGGAGAGTAACCTCTGAATACACAAATGTTAGTGAAACCACTATTCATCATGTTATCAGGAAGAGCCTTCTGTCATCAGAGTCCATCACTGGACTCAAAGAAGGAATTCAAAATCATTCCTGGGGAAGGGGCCTGGGTTTAGCTCAGAGCCTGACTCAACCATCATTTAATAATTAATCCCAAACTCTTCCCCCTAAAGATATTTCCAGGGTTTGCTTATTTTTGAAGACAGGACCTGGTGTTAAGACTTGTTTATCATCTTGAAAGAATGAATTCTAAAGCCTACTACTTATCTCCTACTAGACAGAGTATAGATTTTTTTTTTAAGATTTTATTTATTTATTTGACAGAGAGACACAGTAAGAGAGAGAGCACAAGCAAGGGGAGTGGAAGATGGAGAAGCAGGCCTCCCACAGAGCAGGAAGCCTGATATGAGGCTTGGTCCCAGGACCCTGGGATCAGGACCCAAGCCGAAGGCAGACACTTAATGACTGAACCACCCAGGCGCCCCTAGATTGGTTTTTTTTCACCTAAAATGAGTGATTAGAAGGAAGAAAAGCTATGCTCTAGGAAATACCTTTTAATATTAAAAAGCAAGGGAGAAAGTTTCAATATAAAATTGCTGGCACATTTATTTTATTTTAAGTAGGTTCCATGCCCAGTGCAGAGCCCAGTGTGGGACTTAAACTCATGACCCTTAGATCAACACCTGAGCTGAGATCAGGAGTCGGAGGTTTAACTGATGGAGCCACCCAGGTGTCCCTTAAAAATAAAATCTTCAGGGGATGCCTGGCTGGCTCCTTCGGTGAAGCCTCCAACTCTTGGTTTCCGCTCAGGTCATGATCTCAGGGTTGTGGGATAGAGCCCTGTGTCAGGCTCCGCACTCAGCGGGGAGTCTGCTTGAGAGTCTATTCCTCTCCCTCTGCCCCTCCCCTGCTCTGTCAAGGGCAGTGTCTCATTCATATATAAATGAATGAATGAATGAATGATTTTATTTTTCAGTAATCTCTATACCCGTTGTGGGGCTTGAACTCACAACCCCAAGATCAAGAGTAGCATAAATTGCTGTCACATTTAGTCACTGTAAACCCATGTGCAAAGTTCTCAAGTACTTCACAGTTCTTCTAAGAAGTCAGCTTTCTGTAAACAATATAGAGGACTGTAGCAGTAGTTATCTAAATAAATCTAGAACTATGGTCAGTCCCAAATCACTCATCCTTTTTTTAAGATCATCAACTTTTTTCTACAGCCAATTCTCATTATTCACGGTGGTTATGTTCTATAAAGTTGCCATCAATACTGAATTAGTTGGATACTGAACCATGGCTCCCAGGGGAAATATAGGTTTAGGTCTCAGAGAGCCTCCAGATCACTTACTTTTTTAAATCTTTTTTTCTCTCTCTCTTCTTCACATTCGATCATCTCTATTGCTCTACCTGTTTTTAATTCCATTCAGTGATTAAAAAAAAATCTCATGGAACACTACATCAAAAACTAATGATGTAACGTATGATTAACATAACATAATAAAATAAAATTAAAAAGAAAATCTCAGGGGCACCTGGTGGCTCAGATGGTTAAGCCTCTGCCTTTGGCTAGGGTCGTGAGTCCCGTGTCCAGCTTCCCTGCTCAGCGGAGAGCCTGCTTCTCCCTCTCCCTCTGCACCTCCCCCTGCTCATGCTCCCTCTCTCTCTGTATCTCTCTGTCTCAAATGAATAAATAAAAAAATCTTAAAAAAAAATCTAAAAAAAAATTTTTAAAAATAAATAAGAAGAAAATCTCAGGTATTGTAGTTTTCAGTTCTAGAACTTCCATTTGGCTCTCTTTTTTAAATTATTTCTATTTCTTTGCTGAGATTTCTTTTTTTAATTTTTAGTATTATTTTATTTAAATTCAATTAGTTAACATATAGTGTATTATTAGTTTCAAAGGTAGAGTCCAGTGATTCATCAGTCTTACATAATATTTGTTGAGATTTCTATCTTTTTATTAATTGTAGGCATTTTTCTCCTCTACTTCATTAAGGATAATTATAATAGCTGCTTTGAAATCCCAACATCAGGATTATCTTAGGGTTGGTCTCAGTTGATTTTCTTTTCTATTGAGAATATTTCCATTTTCCTGGTGTTCATATATTGAGTTATTTTGGACTATATCCTGGACATTATGAATGTTAAATTAAGAAGACCCTAGATTTTGTTCTTCTCCAATTAGTGGTTTCTGCTGCTTCTTTTTTTTAAAGTGGGCACTTATCTTGCTTGGTTCAGGGGTGAGTTCTATATGTAGGCAGACAGAATTTGGGATGCCTTTCTCTGAATCTACCCATTCCAGGATTTCCCTTCTCTGTCCTGGAGCTGTGGTATTCCCCAGATTCAGTGTTCTGGTTCCCCTAGAAAGACTGTGATATCTCTACCATTGGCCCTCCTGCATTGCATTCGCTCCCAAATAGACTTGTCCCTAAGTTAAAAGCCAAGAAAATGGAAACTGACTCTGTCCAATGCCTCTCCTCTGAGCACAGACTCCCCATGAGAATCTGCCTGCAGCTGAGCACTCTCCAGGGTCTCAAGGTAGTTGCTTACTGTATTACGTCCAGAATTTATAGTTATTATCTGAAGGAGGGCCTGGCTGGTAGGCTATTACTCAGCCATGACTGCCCCAATTATTCATTATTGTCTTTGGAATGAATTTCTGAAAATGGATGTTCTAAACATCTAAAATGCTTAAGTCACTTTGCAAAGACCTGGGAAGTTAGTTGCAAAGACCTGAAGAGTTAGCACAATTTTTTTCATTCTGTTGCTCAGCTTACCCTCTCCATGTTGAGGAGGGCTGTTCTTAAGTCTGAGGCCAACAGAAGGCACAGGTCTAAACATACCTCCTCCCCTGGGTACTCCTAGTAAATTTAATTTTCAATAAGGGTAAGGTAGAATGCGTTAAAAGGGAGTTCCTTCTGGCTTCTCCTGGGATTCAGGCTATAATAGGAATAAATTAACAGTTAACAGATATGGTTATAAGGCCAAAAGAAGGCTAAGCAGAGAAAATAAGTTTTTCATTAAGAAAGTGAATGCAGTATCTCCCTCCAGTGTGGATACTGTGCTGATTGCACACGATTCTGGCTACTTTCAAATGAGTGGGGGTTGTGATGTCTTCCCTTTTTGATCCTAATCTATCTCCTGATCTTCTGAACCCCCACCTCTTACTGGACTTTCTGCCTCCTTTCCAAGCTGCCGGAACCACAGAGGTCCTTGGCGGGCACATCTACCAGCAAGAGAAAATTCACTGAAACCTGGCATTATCTTTTGGCACTCTATAACTTCAGAAATAGTGATTAGAAGGGAAACACACACACACATACACACACACCATTTCATCAACAAAGTGGCATTTTCATTTCAGCTGTTCCTGGGGGCAAAAAAGCAGAAAAGATAAATCCTAGATTGAAAGCTTTGTGGTGATCTCTGTTTCTCATTAAAGTGCCGCTGATTATAATCACACCTACGATTACAAGATTTAACACACCTGGCCTTAAGGATGCACCAGGAAGAGGAATCATACATTCATCCCATCCCATTTCCTTTTCTTTATTCACTGAGTAAGCATAATTTATAAATTTCAGTGAGTGCAAGATAGAGCTGCTTTGGAGAACAGGAGAGAGATTTTCCATTCACATGGTTTTATGAAAGTGACAATAATCTTCCATGGCCACAAATTATTTTAATACTGGTAAGACCACGAGTGTTGCTTTCATTGGCTACACACAGATGTGAGAAATCTGGATAGAGTTTCTATTTCTTCTCTCACTTTACTAACCAGATATTTTGCTGTGTGCGCGCGCACACAAACACACACACACTTACTCTCTCACTCATTCAGTAAGGGTGTGTGCACTTATAGAGGGTTTTTTTTGCCACTTTTGTCAAAATTCATTTTTAATAGAAAATAAACATTTATTCCAGTTTCAGTTGTTATACCTTAAGTTGCTAATAAAAAAATGAATTTAAAATAATCACTTAATTGGGGCACCTGGGTGGCTCAGTTGGTTAAGGGTCTGCCTTTGGCTCAGGTCATGATCTCAGGGTCTGGGACTGAACCCTACGTTGTTGGGCTCCCTGCTTATCGGGAAGCCTGCTTCTCCCTTTCCCTCTGCCTGCGACTCCCCCTGCTTATGCACGCACTCGCGTGCTCTGTCAAATAAATAAAGTCTTTTTTAAAAAATCACTTAATCATCCTTTTTTAAGACAATTGAAACTGTGGCTTAAAAAAAAAAAATTCAGCAGGGCACCTGTGTAGCCCAGTTAGTTAAGCGTCCAACTCTTGATCTCAGCTCAGGTCTTGATATCAGCATCATGAGTTCAAACCCTGCACTGGGCACCACATTGGGCATGGAGCCTACTTAAAAAAAAAAAAAAAAGCAAGAAAAAGAAATATTCAGCATCATTTGCTCATAGGTCTTTTGGTATTTGTTCTTAAAGTTTCTGGAACTTTCCTAACTGTAAAGTACAGGGATTACTGAACTATATGAGGAAGCCTCTCTGGGACAACCAATGAGAAGTTAAGCAATTGTCATAAAAGGAATCAATGTATATTTAGCATGGTAATTTGGACTATACAACGATCCCCTCCCCTCCAGCTCAGGAGGGACATGCTTCTAAGCACTGAGGTGTGAAAAGTCAGACTGTTATTTGTTGTTAGAATTAGCTAATAAGAGTTCATCTCTGGCACAGATGCTACTGGTCCTTAATATCCTGTGATTTTAGCAAATTCTGTAAATAGTTTGGATTTAATCCAATTTATTCAGAAATTAAACATGTTTAAAAGGTTCACTACTCTGCCAGAGTATGTGCTGGTTTAGTATCCTTAGAAAATATATAATACGTGTAGATAAATCATAGTCTTAAAGTATACTTAAAATACTGCATTATTCAACCCAAAACCTATTTTAACAAAATGTCCATAATTAAAAGCAGCTGATAAAATGAAATCCAGTTATGACAAGGGAGACTCACTGGCACTTGAAGCTGTGTTGCTTAGAGAACTTTAAACAGCACATGCCCTTAAAGCCATTCAAGGACGGGTCAGGAGACAGCCTCTCCTCAGTCTTTACCATAGGATTCCAGCCAAGGATGGGACAGAAATTAGTACTTCTAAATATTTCAGCAGAGTCCATAGAAGTATTAAAAAGACTTTTAAGAATGTCTCTCTGTCTGTATCTGTGAGAAGTAGTGCACATCAGAGGCACAAAGACAGAGGCAAGTTAATACACTCACTCAGATGTGAGAAGAATGGGAGGTGGACTGTTAGGTCATCCTCAGCTAGAGTTTCTGCGGGCTTTTAACTACATGCTGACTACCCATGTGAGTCAGGTGGACTTTGGTGAGAGAATAATGTTTGGTGGACAGGACCTCTTTGGGGCATTTCTTCCTAAGTGGAATACACAACATAAGGGAGTAGGGGAGGTAATAGAGGGAAGTTACTCTTTCCAGCTCAGAAGGAGTTGATGAAGCCCATATATGTATTCAGGAAGCCCATGGGATCCTCTAGCAGTGGAGAGTGGCTAATGTGGCCATCCGGAATCGGACTGTTTTCCTATACAGCTCCAAAAACTCTGGATTGAGATTCATGGGATCCAATGGCCCATAGATAAAATGAATGGGAACAGTTACAGAAGCAAGAGCTCCCACCCAGCATCTTCTAACCTTCTTTGTCCGGTTGATATAGTGTAAGAGACTGATGGTAACTGAGTTCTGTCATTGTTCAGATCCCTGCCCACATGTCTCACAACTTACTCTCAGAGTATTGGGTGTATGGCCCAAAGACTGGGGTGAGACCTCGGGAGAATTCAAAGAAGTTCATCAATCATGTAAGGATGGATAAGAGTATGCCTCCATTTTTGAGAAGCTTTTGGAGGAGAGGACAGTGAGTCTCAGGAAATATATCTCCATTTGACAGCCAGAGACTGTTCATGGTAAGCTGACCAGATTGGTTCTGCTTGAACCTACAGAGCACCTCCTGAGCAATGATATCTCTGTAATCATGAGACAAAAGTTTTGATCCTGTGGTTCTGGAGCCCCAGATGCTGCAAAAGTGCCTCCACAGTGCTGGCCTGCTCAAATGTGGAAAAGTGACGTGGTCTTGGTTTGTCAGTGAAGCCAAAGCCCATGAAATCAAGGGTAATCACTCAATAAAACCTCAGGGTCAGACCTTCCCAAATCTTGTACCAGTCATAGCTGGAAGTTGGAAACCCACGTAAGAGCACATCTCAGGACTTCCAACCATAGCCACAGAGTCTTGGTAGATGTGCAGTCCCTTGTAGGTGAGAAATTTGCCTGACGACATGCATGAGTGAGGAGCAGGAGAGAGATGGGAGAGGGGGGCGGGTGTGGAATATGCAGATAGGCTGCAAGCAGGGGCACAGCAAGTAGCCCCACTGGAACCCACTACTCCCTCATCCTGTGGAGGAGATCGTGGTGCACCACAGCTGCGTTTTATCCTGGTAGAGCAGTGTGGAGCCCCCGGTGCCATGGCGCCCACAGCAGCGCAGGGCCAGCCGTCAGCTGGGAGCAGCCCACGCATGCCTGCGAGGGCAGTGCCGGCCACAGGAGTAGCGAGAAGCACCAGGATATGCTGGTGGCCGCAGCCCACTCATAGAGCTTTACAGATTTATTTTAATGGTGTTAGAACTCATAGTTTTAACTAAAATTTTATTTCGAAATAATTTTAGATTTACAGACAAGTTGCAAAGACGGCACAGAGAATTCCTGTATACCCCTCACCCAGTTTCCCCTATTGTTAACAACTTACATAACCATGGTATATTTGGAAAGAGTTTTGTAGATCTTTTCTTTTTTAAAAGTAGGCTCCACGCCCAGTGTGGAGCCCAACGCGGGGCCTAACTCATGACCCTGAGATCCAGACCCTGAGATCAAGACCTGAGCTGAGATCAAGAGTCGGAGGCTTAACTGACGGAGCCACCCAGGTGCCCCAAGAGTTTTGTAGATCTTGAGGATGGATGAAAAACACTTTCTTAATTCCCTCTTGTAGAACAGATTCTCATCAAGGGCAGTGTGTACCCGACAGCAATTTATTTAATTAATCTGCATTACTGAGTTGTGATTTGTGTGTCCTCACCACCATCAAGGTCCTAGATAATAACTAGCGGATAACTAATGAGTCCATGCTTGTACAAAAATGGTGTCAGGCACTTGATATGGCAAAATTCTATCATGAGTAAAGCCTGTAGGTCTGACAAAACAAACATTCTTCTAATGGCTTCACTGACAGTTAAATACTGATGTGCCAGCCGTAGATGAGCCTTGTGGATATCAGGAAGTAAATTATTAATATAAACTCTCTCTATAAACTCAGCTGGGAATGAGTTTCCATTAAAATCAAGAGGAAAATTAATTTCGAGGTCACTCATTCTTAGCACACATATGGATATATATTTTTTCTTCCCATATGGGCCATACACTGGGGAGAAATCCAGCCAGACCCACTTGGAGGAGGAAAAAAGTTCAATTTATGCAGCAACTAAAATCTCCTGGATTGAATTCACAGCTAGAAAGGAAACATTTTAAATGAGGTCCTTCAGGAATTCGGTTTGAACAATGAAATGAGTCAGGAAGACAAGTCACTAGAGTTCAGGCCACAGACGCAGGCTCAGTGTGGTCCAGTTAGCTCACCTGGAACCTGCCCCTCTGAGAAGAATGCCAGAACTCAGAGTCACAACCCATAAACCTGTGCTCTGGCTTTCCTGCAGTAGTTAATGTGCAGTCTGCCTTCTGCTACAGAGGAAATAGGGACTCTTACTAAAGATGCAAACAGTATTGCTGCTACAAAATAAAATATCTGCTGATGGATTCATCTGCATGCATCCACCCAGGGAAAAGATCTGAGGCTGCCTTGGTGAAAGGAAGACTAATAAACAGATAAACACCAAAAAGGTAGGGAAGCTGCAAATGGCAAGGAACTACTTACCTCAGTAGCTTTCTGGCTGAGGCCCCGAAGCAGCAGTACAATCACGTGAATGGCAGCTCTGCGCACTTGAACTTCACGGTCTGTTTTAGCCACAGCAATCAGGCAAGCTGTTACCTAGGAGGATGACAGAAAAAGTCAATAAAAATCAGGATTGCACAATTACCCAAAGCTTGTCAACTGCGTTCCACTTTCTACACGTTCATCATGAAAAATCTGGCTTAGAGAGGGGTGGATAGTTTCCTCGTTCTCAATAAAGATGGAGCAATCTAGTGGTGGAGATCTTGATTTAGTTTGGCTTTTCTGGAAAAGGGCAAAATCTGGTTTGGAATTTAGGAGGAAGATTAGGGAGTCAGAAAGGATATGCGTATATAATAAAGGTATGGTCAAATTAAAATATTTCCTCAAAAATGGGAAGAAATGTTACTTGTCCCCCTTTGGGGAGACTAAATCAAAGAAGGGAAAGATGGCCCAAAACACAAGTGACTTTTAGGGAGTGAGGACCATGAAGATTTAGCTGAGCAGGCTTCAGAGTTCAAGGCCCTGCATGAATATGAATGCACCACTGATGAAAGTTACAGCCCAGGGATAGAGAAATACATAAAGAGTCAAACTGATCTTCTTCAGCATGTTCAGATGTCCCAGTCCTGCAAATCTAGCATACACCACCATGTCAGTCACCTGGGCCAATTTCAGAGTCTCCCTGGGCTTCTTCATGTGTGGAATAGGTCTTTCAATGCTCATTTGCTTTAAAAGACAGCTCTATAACAGAAAAGACTAGAAATTACTAGCACAGCATGGTGCCAGATATATAGCTAATAATTATATGTCATAAAATAAGAACGTTGCTATACCCTGTTATCACCCTGCCCCCACCCCACTCCTGGTAAACGCAAAAATATTTTAAAACCTCAATAAAAAGATACCACTAAAAACAACGGCAAAAAACCGTTCTGAGGCATTCATGTAGGATTTAAAAATTAAAAACGAAAGTCTTCAAAGTGCGGCCAATGGCAGCAACAATCTAAAGGTAAGTCTGTATTATTCAACTGGTCTCTTATATTTTATTTCATTTACTGCGTGAGTGTATTTCTCGGCCAACCATGGAAGGATTTCTAACCATGATAAGAAAATAGCCAGATTGTGTGTTTGGAAACATGTATAAATACATATTATGTTTAAAGAATGGTTTTTAAAAAGGTTTAAAAAAAGAATACAGGCACAAACGGGGAAATAGGCTTGTGCAGAAATTTTAACTATGCAGGTTGTATTTTTCACAGCTTTCAAACAGTTGGGCATAGTTCAAAGTGTCTAATTAATCAGTGATGGCAGAGAGATTAGAAGAAGTAGCTTGTTCTTAAATATAATTGCATCTGTGATGTATTGGCACGTAATCAAGTTGTACATCTATTAGACAAACTTGCATCTTGCAAGTGAAGGGAAATCCCAGAAAAGCTCAACTCGTTGGGGGCTGTTTTTCAATAACATCCAGCAAGCTGTTTCTGCTTTTGACCTGGGACACCCTGACCCAAGGCCGTCAGTGGCTTCCATGCCTCTGGCATTAACGGTAGAAGCAATTCAGTTCTGGGAGGAATTCCTTGGGCAACCTCCAAAAGGTAACAATATAATAGCTACCTCCACTTGCAGGCTTAGTATTTACAAGGTAAGAGCTGAAATCAGAGAGACAAGTTAGAGCTAGGCCTGAGTCCTTCTTGACACATGGAAGTTTAGCTTATTCAGTCTGGTAACTAAAGCACGAAAACCAGCCTGGGGCCACATATTGTGCAGATGCTCCCAAGCCTTTTGCCTGCCTCTCTCTGGGTTTAGTTTGGGGCCTAGATTTCCACATTTGGTGGATCAAGGCTTCCTGGCCTAGAACCTTGCTGGTGTCCGGCTTTGCCACCTGTTGTCCCACACTGTGCTGAGCAGGTTATGCTTGTGCCTCAGCTCTCAGTGGGTCTGGCTCTGGCTGTCAGGCACTAATTCCACAATTGGGATCGGCAGAAGAATCCTGGCTGCAAAAGGGCTTCCCCTGAAAGGCCAATGCTTGAATCCTTGTGCCACTTTGAAGGTATGATTGGGAGAGGAGCTGGTTATTACAAGCCTTGCTGAGATCAGCTGGAATGGCCCCCTGCTTGCTACAGGCTGTTAGTGATTTATGCACCAGATAGGACCCAGCCCATCTGCAATCAGCCATCCAGGATGATCAGGAAGAGGCCTGTAAACAGAAGAGTATTCACGAACCTTCCTCAACACCTGCACAAGGACCAAATCCTATAAAATGTATGATGGTCAATTATGCAAAATGTTTTTAAAGCATAAGAATTTTACTATGTTCTTGCAGATATCGTCTTTTTTTTTTAAAGATTTTATTTATTTATTTGACAGAGAGAGGGAACACAGGCCAGGGGGAGTGGGAGAGGGAGAAGCAGGCTTCCTGCAGAGCAGGGAGCCCAATGCAGGGCTCGATCCCAGGATCCTGAGATCATGACCTGAGCTGAAGGCAGTCGCTTAACCAACTGAGCCACCCAGGCGCCCCGCAGATATCATCTTGAGACAAGAACAGCCTTCTGTTCAGGTCAAGCTCCCATCACCAACTCATAATGTTGCTTTCCTGCAGGCCACTGGAGCAGACCCCTCATCAAAGCCTCAAAGCAGGGAGGATACATGGCCACTCTCTTCCATCTACCCACTCTGAACAAGTCACTCCCACAGTTAGTCTCTCACACCTTCAACCCCAAGGACACACTTAACATTGCCTTCAACCTCTAAAAGGCTTGGCAAACAGAAAGATGACGTAAGGTCTTTACTAATTAAGAACTGGTTTAATATTTCTATTTTGTTTCTAAGTCCTCCCAGAGGGCGAAACCCATCCTACGTTATCTTCATGTTGCCTGCCTTCAGGGTCAGTGTACCTATTCTAATAAACCACACTGTGGAAGGTTTTCTCTTCACTGGTTAAAACACTTAACTCATATCCACTTCTGAGAGCCATACAAAGAGGAAGATGATGATTATTCTGGAAATACTAAAAATCAGTTTAAGCAATTTAACACTTGATAGGAGCCAACAGAAATAAGGGAAAACATCACTCCCCAAAATAGTTGGCACATGCCAAGCATAATCAGAACTATATAAAAAAGATAACACAGGGGCACCACCTGGGTGGCTCAGTCGTTAAGTGTCTGCCTTCAGCTCAGGTCATGATCCCAGGGTCCTGGGATCAAGCCCCACATCAGGTTCCCTGCTCTGCAGGAAGCCTGCGTCTCCCTCTCCCTCTCCCCCTGCTTGTGTTCCCTCTCTCGCTGTGTCTCTCTCTGTCAAATAAATAAATAAAATCTTAAAAAAAAAATTCAAATGGCAAGATTACCACAAACCAACTTTGGGAAATTCCAGGAGAGAAGGTACCAGAGTTGAGGTATGTATCGTGAAAGCATGACTTCAATTTTCCAACTGCATCTTTATCCCTTTTCCTTGAGCTTGCTTTATTAAAATTTCAGGTGGTCTGCTAACTTATGTGAAACTAAATCATCTGTCTTTCTATTTTGTAAACTAGGAAACCTTAAGAACAAAAGCAGTATAGTTTCGGGGTCCCTGGGTGGCTCAGATGGTTAAGCATCTGCCTTCGGCTCAGGTCATGATCCCGGGGTCCTGGGATCGAGCCTCACATCGGGCTCCCTTGCTCAGCGGGAAGCCTGCTTCTCCCTCTCCCTCTGCCTCTCCCCCTGCTCATGTTCTCTCTCTCTCTGTATCTCAAATGAATAAAATCTTCTTTTTTTTAAAGAATTTATTTATTTATTTGACAGAGACAGAGACAGTGAGAGCAGGAACACAAGCAGGGGGAGTGCGAGAGGGAGAAGCGGGTTTCCCGCGGAGCAGGGAGCCTGACACAGGGCTCGATCCCAGGACCCCGGGATCATGACCCGAGCCGAAGGCAGCCGCTTAACGACTGAGCCACCCAGGCGCCCTCAAATGAATAAAATCTTTAAAAGAAAAAAAAAAAGCAGTATAGTCTCCAATTCATACATGTTCAGCTTGCTCACTTAAGCTGCCATGAAGGAGAACCCTGATGGCTGCCTGAGCTCCCTCCGGGTTCCCCAGGACATTCACTGGAGTCCTCACCTCAGGGGTCCACTTATCCTCAAACTGCACTTAGCCAACGGCACCCATCATGGCAAGACTGGGAATCAATTTGGATCAGGGGGGTTAGAGGTGATGGCTTTGCATCAGACCCCAAAGCTCAGGTTTATGGAATTCTGGGCACCACATTTCAAGTGGATTGCCCCATTGACTTCTCACCTGCGCACATCTTACTTGCTGTACTGAGGATGGGCCTCTTACTGTGGCTCCTTTAAATCATAGTTACTTCCCACAGAGAGTGATAAAGATGAAAATGCTTATCAAGATTTGGTTTCAGGGGCGCCTGGGTGGCTCATTCGGTTAAGTGTCTGCCTTGGCTCAGGTCATGATCCCAGGGTTCTGGGATCGAGTTCTGCATCGGGCTCCCTGCTCAGCGGGGAGTCGGCTTCTCCCTCTACCTTTCCCCCATGCTTGTGATCTCTCTCCCAAATAAATAAAATCTTAAAAAAACAAAAGGATTTGGTTTCAAGCAACACAGCTCTTGACAAGAAAAAGGAGAAATAGGGGAAAATAATAATGCTCTTCAAACAGGTTAAATCTTGACATCAACAGGGAAGAAAAACCTGAATTTCCAGTACAATGACTGATGGGTTGATCTTATCCTTTATATGCCTTCCCTACCACAAACACCATCACAGTACAGACACTGCCCAAATGTGGGTCACCCAACAGGTAGACAGCTTTCTTTAGAGGCCCAAGAACTATAGCTATGACCGCCAGGTCAGATCATGTTAGAAGAGACCATGGTGGTTAATTTGTTCAATTTTATATCAGAACGGATGACATGGGGCACCTGGGTAGCTTAAGTCATCCAACTCTTGATTTTGGCTCGGGTCATGATCTCGGGGTCATGGGACTGAGTGCAGCATAGGGCTCCAAACTCAGTGGGGAGTCTGCTTGGGATTCTCTCTCTCCCTCCCTGACCCTTCCCTTGCTGCGCACACACACACACAAGCTCTCTCAAAAAGAAAAAAAATGTAAGTTAGATCCTTTCATTCTTCTGCTTTGGCTTCCCAAATCACTCAAAATAAAAGCCAAAGTCCGTACAAGGCCCCATGTAGACTGCCACCACCTCTCTGACACACCGGCCTTGCTGTTCAGTAGCATGGCAAGCATGCACCCGCCTCAGGGCTTCTGTACTTGTTGCTCTCTGCACCTAGAATGCTCTCTCCCCAGGTATCTGCCTGGATCAGCCCCTTGCTTCCTTCCGGTCTTATCTCAAATGTCACTCATCAGTGAAGCTTTTCCTGTTCATCCAAGTTCACATATCATAACAAGCTCCCTTTGTGCCGCTTCGCTTACCAGATTTATTTCCTTAGCACTCACTCCATCTGACACAGGATCTATTTGTTTACTTCCTTGCTTGTTTGTTACTCACTTCTCCTTTCCAACATCAGCCACATAAGGAAAGGAACTATGTTCTTTTCACAGCTGGATCCCCACCATCTGGGGGGGGTTTGTTGTCCCATAACTGGCACAGAGTAAGTGCTCAATAAATATCTGTTGAATGTGTAAACAAAATAAATGAACAACTACTTAAGAGCCATGCCCAATATTCCACTTTTTCCAATGGAATGGACAAGAGCAGTCTGACTACAGGAGGGCTCAATGGCTGAAATACCAAGGCTGTCAGGTGTCCAACCATGTTCAAACTTGTCCTCCACCCAAGGCAGCTGGTTTGGCACTGATGACATGGCAAGCGTGGGATGCTACATAAGAAGGAACATCTAAAAAGAAGAGACAGAAATTATGTGGGATGGAAACACCTGGTTTTTCAAATCAGAGGGAATATATTGCCTTCTGAAGTTTCATTGCCAAAAGCAAAGGAGCTGCATGACCCTTCCTGTTAGTAGCTTTACTTATATGGCAATACTGTTCCTGTTTAAGGCACAAAAGCAATCTTTTTTTTTTTTTTGGCACAAAAGCAATCTTATAAATGAATTGAAAACATTTATTGGGAGACAATACAGAGTATCATTAAGAGGATGGATGCTGGAACCACCTGCCTACATTCAAGTCTCAGCCCTCCACTTCCTATCTGTATGACCTTGGCAACTTATTTTATTTCTCTGTGCCTCAGTTTCCTTTGTGAGAACTGGATCCGTTGACATATACAAGGTACTCAGAAAAGTATTAAGTGCTTGCTATTATTACTATTTTTAAAACATGTAAGAACCAGTCTTCCCAAATAAGCCTTACCCTCTTCTTCATTCAATATTAATCAACAGACACTGAGCACGCACTATATGCCAAGCACTGTGATAGGTGCTAGGGAGTATGCATAGGTAAATAAAGACTGGTCCTGCCCTCGTTGGGCTCACAGTTTGTTAGTGATCATAAACACGCCTAGGATTCATGTTTCAGGGAGTCCAGGTCTCAAGAAGTGGGAAAGGGGCTGGCCAGGTAGATGCCCCCAGAGTAGCAGCTCCTCACATGGATGTGTAGGTAGAAACAAAAGGAAGGGCTCCCTTTTTACGTTAGCACCCATGGTAAGCAAACAGCCTACTACCTATTCACACTTCATTTCTGAAGGCTTAATAAGCAATCCCAGATTCTTGCTGTGAGCCAGGAAGCTGTAAAACTAACAAGATCCCTCATGATGTAGCCCCTGCCCGCCTCTCTCGCCTCAGCTCTGCCACCAACTTAACCTCCCAACCACCTCCTTCACTCCAGCCTTTCGGATCTTCTAACAGTTCTTCAAACATGCCAGGCTGTCCCATAGCTCAGTGCCTTTGCACAAGCTGTCCACTCTGCAGAAACGCCTTCTTGGGCTACCCAATTTCTACTTATTCTAAATATTCAGGTCCAAGGGTCTCTTCCTCTAGCACATCTTCGTCAACACTCAAACCTGACTGAGGGGCTCCTAAAATGTGCTCCTACGGCACTTATCACAAAGGATAGCAACTGTAGTCCTTGACGTCTGTGTCTTCTACTAGGTTACCCATGCCTAGAAGGCAAGGTGGTATCTCGTAGGGTGGTTTTGTAACCTCGGCCCCTAACAAAGGGCTTGGCACACTGCAGGTGATGGGTGAATGTACAACTGGGAACATGCAAAGGATGCTGGTTATCCCTCTTCTCTCATTTCCTTGCTGCCATGCTTGGCACTGTCATCATCAGCCTCCTTCAAATGACCAAAATGCTCCATAAAGAAAAATCTTAATTAAAAAAAAAAAGTCTTTACTCAAATGTCACCTTTTCAAATGAGGTTGACCTTGAATACCCTATTTAACACTGCGACCTCCCCTCCACCTGACACTATAATGCTGGTCACCCTAGCCTCCTCTACCTTTTATTTTCCACATATACATTATCCCTAGATCCTGGTTACCAATCCTGCAATGTAGGTATTTTAATCTCCCCCTTTCCACTTAATAATCTCTACCTTCCCCACCCCCAGGGGAGGGTTAGCTTGAACTAACGCCTGAGATCAAGAGTCACACACTCTACTGCTGAGCCCGCCAGACGCCCCTTTAATCCCATTTTGTAAGTCAGAAACTGAGTTCAGAGTCTAAATTGTGTGCTCATGGGCACCTGGGTGGCTCAGTTGGTTAAGCGACTGCCTTCGGCTCAGGTCATGATCCTGGAGTCCCGGGATCGAGTCCTGCATCGAGCTCCCTGCTCAGCAGGGAGTCTGCTTCTCCCTCTGACCCTCTTCCCTCTCGTGCTCTCTATCTCTCATTCTCTCTCTCTCAAATAAATAAATAAAATCTTTAAAAAAAATTAAAAAATAAAAGAAACATTTAAAAAAAATAAAAATAAATTGTGTGCTCAAGTGAATGCAGGTAAGTAGGTGGTGGAGCTAGGTCCTCACTGATTCCCATCCCCAGGTGCGCTTGGAAATTGCATTCTCTTTCAAAAGGTCAGGTGGGTCTCCAGAGAGATGACACTTCTTGAATGTTATAAAACTCGCTTTAGCTCAATTTTTCTAATCAATCAAACCAAGAAATTTCTCTAATGCCCTGATAGGAAATCATATGCTACCAGCTTGCTGTAGCAAGCTACAGTTTCCTTAAGAGAGAAAAAGGGAAGAGTCTAAGACTCAAAAAGAAAGCTGGTCTTGTTTTTTGCTTCATAGACAATGAGGTTCAGGTACTGTTTGGGGTCACTGGTTTTAGAAAATGTATGGAATCCTGTCAAACCTGAACTGATCCACCAGGAGATCTGGGATAAGGTTTTTTTTTTGTTTGTTTTTTCCAGACTTATTTATTTGAGAGAGAGAGAGAGAGAGACAGAGAGAGAACATGAGTGGTGGGGAGGAGCAGAGGGAGAGGGAGAAGCAGGCTCCCCACTGAGCAGGGAGCCCGATGAGGGGCTCAATACCAGGGCCCTGGGATCATGACCTAAGCTGCGGGTAGATGCTTAACCAACTGAGCCACCCAGGCACCCCTCAATAAAGCTGTTATTAAAAATAATATTTAGTCTTCTGTCCCTCCCCCATCCCCATGCTCACTCTCTCTCTAAAAAAAAAAAAGATAATGATAATATTTGGGTTTGGGGTGCCTGGGTGGCTCAGTTGGTTAAGCCGACTGCCTTCGGCTCAGGTCGTGATCCCGGACTCCTGGGATCAAGTCCCACATCGGGCTCCCAGCTCGGCGGGGAGCCTGCTTCTCCCTCTGACCCTCTCCCCTCTCATGCTGTTTCTCTCTCGCTTGCTCTCTAATAAATAAATAATCTTTAAAAACAATATTTGGGTTTGATTCAGATCACGATTTATGGTTCAGTTTGGGTTGAGTCATGTGAAGAGACCGAGTAAAGAGAAAAAATGCGGGAACCACTTCAATATTTGACCCAGAGAAGTTATAACAGGCTAAAATCTTTAGATAATATAATAAAATAGACCTGCAAATGCCTTCTCTTAAGTGTTACAAGTTCATATACTAAAGGACAAGAGATTTGCTAAGCACCATCCAAAACCACGGAAGATCAGGTACCTAATGGTTCACATACATTAGAGTACTCTAAGGTTTGAAGTTGGTAATAATCATTATTTCTTTTTCTTTTTTTTTTAAGATTTGTTTTATTTATTTATTTGACAGAAAGAGAGACAGCAAAAGAGGGAACCCAAGCAGGGGGAGTGAGAGAGGGAGAAGCAGGCTCCCCATTGAGCAGGGAGCCCAATGTGGGACTCGATCCCGGGACCCTGGGAACATGACCTGAGCTGAAGGCAGACGCTTAACAACTGAGCCACCCAGGCGCCCCAATAATCATTATTTCTAAGTTATTAAAAAAAGATATATAAATAGGTGATGGGGATTAAGGAGGGCACTTTTTGTGATGAGCACCAGGTGTTGTATCTAAGCGCTGAATCATTAATTTTACACCTGAAACTAATACTACACTGTATGTTAACTGGAATTTAAATAAAAACTTAAAAAAAAAAGAAAAAAGTATAAAAAATTGGGAATAGGGGTGTGTCCCTCATGGAAGAGCTAAAGAAGAGGAAATGACTGATGGATAAATTTCTTAAAAGTCTGAAGTTGGAATTTAAGGACATGAATAGCCTTTATTATCAATAAAACAAAACCTATAAAGCTCAGGAATCAGGAAATGCCATAAATTCAAGTGTATGCATATATCCATGAATGTATTTCTCTGCTTATTCGTAAGACACAATCGTGAGATATCAAAGAAAATTCCTTCTCACTAGGAACTTCTTCATATTTGCTGTTCAAAATGGTCAGCCTTAGCATACTGAATACTATAGAAGGAGCCAGAATTATTACAGTTTCGTAAGTTTTTGTTGGAGGAAAGTTATGTGCTCTATATGAGAAATCTGATCTCTCACAGATAAAAAATAAATATAAACCATGTTTTATTTATATAGTTATAACTTACAAGCCATCTTCTTCCAAATAAAGATTTAAGACAGTCAAGTGCGTTGGTCATAAAAAGATTCCTGGCCACATATTAACTAGTCTTTTTCTGTCCAGTATCATCTTTAAATAGCAGAGTGCCTAGCACACAGTAGACAGTCAAGACATATATTAATATATTGATGACTAAATAAAAACAAGGGCAAATATAAAACCTAAGAGGCTAGAGGAAGATGTTCACAGAGGACAAGAGCAAGACGCCCATTTCATCAACTCAGAAACTCTAAAACCAGGAGTGTCCAGTGCCAACATCCCGCATGGCTATTATTAGGGCTGCCCATTCAACTTTTATGTACTATGTACCAAGTACTGGGTGTAAAGTGGTCAACAAAACATAGAACTTAATTAGTCTTTTGGGGTAAATAACCTCATCCCCCACCTCTGACCAAAGAGGGCCAGTTAGAATATTTGCCTGAGATTTTTCTGTGAAGAGAGATGAAACTCACAGATGGCCCACAGACCCAGGGTTAAGTTCCATCTGCTCTTGCTTGAGGTGTCTTCAACTCTGTTAGCTATCTTGGAATCTTTATAACAAATCCTCTTTTAATGCATAAGGCAAATTAAGGTGACTTCCTGTCACTTGCAATAAAAAAATTCTTATGAATAGAACTTTCAATATACATACAAGATTAGTGAGGCCAAGGGAGGTTCAATAACTTATCTGATCTGGAAAAAAAACACAGATCTGATTCCCAATCCCCAGCTATATCATAGGTCCAAGAAAAAAACAAGTTTTAGAGAGAGGAATCAATATGTATCACCTCATGAACCACGGAGCCCAGCAGGAAGTCCAGCCTCTGGCACAGTTCTCCAAGGTTCGATAAGCTGCTGGCCCTGTGAGCACTATCTGGATCTCTTGCACCCCTCAGGAAGGTGTGGATCAAAGGTTCTCTGTATTTTGAGACCATGTCCCCTATAGAAGAAAAAAAAAATCAAAATCTTTAAAAATAAATTTTCAAGTTCTTAAAGAAGGAATAATGAGGGGCACCTGGGTGGCTCAGTCAGTTAAGCATCTGACTTCAGCTCATGATCCCAGAGTCCTGGGATGGAGCCCCATGTCGGGCTCCCTACTCAGCAGGAGTCTGCCTCTCCCTCTGCCCCTCCCCCAGCTCATACTCTCTCTCCCTCTCTCAAATAAACAAATAAAATCTTTTCTTTTTTTTTTTAAAGAAAGAATAATGATACTATCATGGTATATTGTATGGTATTTTATACTTTCAGAGTACTTGCTTAACCATTAGAAATCATGCTCTGGGAGAATATTCAATGTCACGTAGGAAGAAGACTAATGATTGACCATAAGACTGAGTGACAATGAGGTCACTGTTGACCCTGACGAGAATGGTTTTGATGGACTGGCAGGGGTGAGAGCACGAGAGAAGTGACTGTAAGTGAATGCAAGAACTGCAGATGGAAAGATCACTTAAGGAGTTTTTCAGCAAAGCAGATCAAGGAAAGTGGGTGGCAGCTGGTCAAGGAAGCGGGGGTCAAAAGAGGTTTTTGTTTTATTTGAAGAGAGGAGAAATAGCACACTAAGACATTCAGAATTGTCATTTTATATATGGAAACAACGTCTTCCTCCACAGGTATGCCAAGAGCTAAAGCTGTTTTGTCCTGATCTAGGTTCCTGAGGCTCTAGTTCCAGAACCCAAGTATAACACTCCACCTTTAGCTTTTTTGTGGCCCTAAGGCTACATGATATTAATAAGGTGACAAAATGGTTTCTGAAGCATTGTTTATAGTCATCTATTTTTTCTATTCTTAATCATCAAAATGATGAATCACAAACACACACAACAAAAACCCCACCAACTTGGCCTATCAGGCTCAGCTCAAAAGCCACATCCTTTAAGAAACCTTCCTCAGTTGGCCTTAATTAGTCCTCCTGGGAAGTCCCACAGTTCTTTGAACTTAAATTACTTTGGCTTAAATCACAAGTGTCACTAATGCCTTGATTCCCACATGTTTGCAGCCTCTCTCATTAGACCATAAATTCCTCTAGGGTAGAACTTTGTTTCCATCAGTTCTTAGTAATCTTTGTATGTGCTAGGTACTCAACAAATGCTAACATTGAATTGAATTCATTAATTTATTCAACAAAACAAAATTACGTGCTAGGTATCATGCTCATGTTCTAGGGATAAAATATAGAAACATAATCTTTACCCTCTAAGAAGCCCAAAGTTTAGGAGGTGGGTACAAACGGATAAGTACCAACAATTACAGCACTGTGTGCTCAATGCCCAAATGCCAGCAGAGAATCAAGCAGAGGTTGCTCGGAGAGCCCAATTTCACTCATCTCAGTCACTCTGGAATGGGGAGGAGGAGGCGGCTTGTCTTGATTTTCTTTTCCCTCAGGGTCAGGAACACAATGTATTTTCCATACAATAAGATTAAAGATGAAGGAGAAACTTCTCTAAAATGCTCCCAGTTCCTAATATACTCTGGGCAAAGACTCACCCTCTGCCCAGTTAACATTAACACATATTACAGAAATTGAGTCAGTGGTAACTCAGCTATAGCCTATTTCCAGAATAGAACACAGGGGACTTTGTGCCTACTCTTAGACCTAGTATTTGTATTTCTGAATATCAGTCCTGAAGAAGTAGCCACATATATGCACAAGGGTATCTGCTTAAAGCTTTTACTGCAGAATTGTTAATAGTGAAAAATGAGAAAAATTTAATTAAATATTAACTAATATGGAAGTGGTTAAATAAACATATGTATTACAGAATACGATGCAGTCATTAAAAAAAATGACAGAATTATATGCACTAATATGGAAAGGTCCCTTAAGACACTATTAAAGCAAAAGGAACTAATAGAACCAGTATCATTCCATTTGTGTACGTAAAATGCACACATGCAACTTCTCTCACTATTAACAAACCAAATGTACAGATTAAAATGTATGAAATATACAAATGTATGGAAAAATAATAAGAAGGATATAGTAAAAGAGAAGGTTTATTTTTTTAAGATTTTATTTATTTATTTGAGAGAGAGAGAGCATGAGTGGGGTTGCGGGGAGGGGCAGAGGGAGAAGAAGAAGCAGACTCCGCATTGAGCAAGGAGCCTGATGCAGGGCTTGATTCCAGGACCTGGAGATCATGACCTGAGCCGAAGGGAGATGCTTAACCGACTGAGCCACCCAGGCGTCCCCAAAGAGAAGGTTTAAAAATCTTGTCCACAGAGTAAATATACCCAAGATCAAAGTTTGGTAGTTTGACACTTAACTCCTATGATATACTGATTGTACTTAAGATATGTCCAACTAAGAGGAAAACATATGTTTCTACTTTTGTTGTAGTACTTTTCCTTTCTGGAGTTAGAAAGGAACTTGCTCGTTCTGTAGTGTGAGAGTTAAGAGATGTGTGCTCTGGGGGCACTTGGGTGGCTCAGTTGGTTAAGTGTCTGACTCTTGATTTCAGCTTGGGTCATGACCTCAGGGTCCTGAGATCAAGCCCTGGGTTGAGCTCTGTGCTTGGCAGGGAGTCTGATTGAGATTCTCTCCCTCTCCTTCTACCCCGACCCTGCTTGCACAATCTCTCTCTCTCTCAAATAAATAAATCTCAAAAAAAAAAAAAAAAAAGAGAGATGGGTATTCTAGTTTTGGCCCTGCTATCAATTAGCAGTGTGACTTTGGGCAATCTGTTTCCCCTCTCTGGACCAGCTAGAGATAAGGCACTTAGACAAGACCAATCTCTCTGGCCCCTTCCAGTTTTAAGAATCTATGAGTTGGGCGCCTGGGTGGCTCAGTCGTTAAGCGTCTGCCTTCGGCTCAGGTCATGATCCCAGGGTCCTGGGATCGAGCCCCACATCGGGCTCCCTGCTCGGCGGGAAGCCTGCTTCTCCCTCTGTCTGCTGCTCCCCCTGCTTGTGTTCCCTCTCTCACTGTGTCTCTGTCAAATAAATTAAAAAATCTTAAAAAAAAAAAAGAATCTATGAGTTAATGGGTCATGTTTGGTTTAGTCATTCAGGAGACTGGAAAGGAGGAGCACACATTTACCATCCCTGGAGGGAGGCTACTGCCGTGAAAGGAATGAAGTTTCCTTGTTGGGAAGGAAGGCACAGTTTGGAAATCCGAAAGGAGGGGAAATTGCAGGATGAAAGGTAAGAGCAGATAACAAACAAGTGAATGCTTACCAACGTAGGGATTTAGAGTTAAAAATGAGTGGTAAAGAAAAGGAATCATGTGCTAGGCAGTACAGTAGGCCAGGGGATCCAATCATAAACAAGAAACACACAGTCCTTGAGAAAAATTTTAGGAAGAACATCAAGAGGTATCTCATTAATTCGTCCAGCCAATTCACCTTTGTCTTTTTAAGTGTTTTTTTGTTCTGTTTTATTTGTTTTTTTAGTAAACTCTGCCCCCAACATGGGGCTCGAATTCACGACCCCAAGATCAAGGGTCACATGCTCTACTGACTGGGCCAGCAAGGCTCCCCTCATCCAGCAAATCTTAACTGAGTAGCTACATTACTACAAGTATGTTCTCAGTCTGGACGTAGTAAAACATGAGCAAGAAAGTAAAGGTCCCATCTTCATGAAGCCTACTTCTGGGGGGGGGGGGAAGTCAAGAAACGGTAAATAAATTTTCCTGTAGCAGAAAGGGCTATGAGGTAAAAAAAGAAAGGTGTGTGGGGGTAGAAAGGGTGGGGGAAGACTGAGAGCTACAGATGAGGGCCCAGGGAACAGCTCTTAGAGGAGAAGACCTGAAGGAACAAGTCATGAAGACTGTGGAGGACAGTGAAGAGTAAATGGACAACAGAAGTTTGATATTCAGTGTAGATATCATAGAGTTGTTTCTTATCCTGACCTGCCGTAAAAGGACACAGTAGTACATTAACAAAACCACAATTTAACATTCCATGTATATAAATTCCTGCCCTGCCTGAGCTTCATTACTACTTTCAAAATGAGCATCCATTTAACTGCATGCTCCACCAATCCCATTCCCAAGAACACCTAAGAACCCAGAAGAGCCAGCCCAGAGGAAAGCTAGCATCTCAAGAGCCCTGCACTGTACCCCGTCAGTGGGCTCTGTGCCACGCACTTCTTTGTTGTCAGGTTTGGGGCTAGAAGAGCTGGAACACTGTATTCGCTTTGCATTTCTCAAAGCGCTCTGTCGTCAGGTTCTCTGCAACCTGATCTCCCTTAGAGCTCACATACACAGCCTCCATTTGTCACACCCTTGCTAGATCCTGCTCTCCTTCATGGATCTACGTCTCTGCTCCCACTTCCTGGGGGCCACTGCTTGCCTCTGATTAATCCTCCCTCCCCTTAACTCCTACCATGCCATGTAGCTAGTTTCTCAAGACTGTACTGGATTCTAGTCTCCAGGTTGGGGGTCAGTCCTGACCAGGTTTCTATGTAGAACAAAATGAATGCATGTAGTCAGAGAATATAGCTTTCAGGGCTGCAATTTGACACAGGCAGAGATTTGCAAGATCCTACATAAAGGGTTCTTAATTTTAGCTTTAGGGATCCCTATATGTCACATTTTATTATGCATATCTCATTGGCATTCTCCCATTCTTCCTTGCAAAGAGCACTATTTCTGTTCAATTTTGTTCATGTATCCACCATCCCCCCTGCCCCAGCCATCACCCATGTGATTATGTGATTCAGGCTAATGTCTTCAAGGGTCTAAGTGAATCATGGTAGACACATCCCCTTGCCTTAATTGGTTTATGTATGGGCATGTGACCCAGTCTGAACAATGAGGTGTGAAAGAAAATCTGCTGAAGACATTTTATCTCTGCTATGACAACACCTTAGGGTTACTGCAGCCAACCTGAAACCATGAGGGACCAGAGGATGAAGTCAATAGCTGAGGTTGGCAGAGCAGAAAAATGAAAGGAATCTGGGTCTTGAATGATATCATGAAGCCAAAAAATTAACCAGTCCTGGACTTTTTGTTTTGTGCAATGATTCATTCCTTACTGTTTAAAGCCAGTTGAGTTGGGAGTTTCTGTTATCTGCACCCAAAACCATTCTAACATATAATATGAAAACTGGAATGTTCTTTAAAATTATAGAGCACTTTGGAGCACCTGGCTGGCTCAGTTGGAAGAGCATGCAACTCTTGATCTTGGGGTCGTGAGTTCAAGCCCCACATTGGGTACAGAGATTACTAAAAAAAAAAAAAACCTTAAAAAAAATTGTAGAGCATTTCTATGTCAGTTCAATGTCTATCAATACAAAGCCAGAAAAGTTAAATTTGCCCAAACGAACTTAAGACAGTGCGTATACACACACACACACACACACACACACGACTTTTCCAAAGAGCTAAGTCATCCTTATACATGTGCCAACCTATTAAAAAAAAAAAGGTGAGTAACTATTTACAGTAGTAGTTCATGTGAAGGGGTTATATGCTGAGTATATTTCGCAACTATTGACTAACCCATTTCATTATGAACTAAAACCTTGGGCTCTGGGACACCTGCTACTATTCCTTAGTTTCTGATTAAGCAATAAAACCTCAATTATCCCATCCAGAAGGGTTGGGTTTAGGGTTTGTTTTTTTGTTTTTTTGGGGGGTTGTTGGTTTTTTTTTTTTTGTATTCTTCTTTATCCAGATGAGATGTTCTCGTTGCTTCAGTTGAAACTTATTTGAACCACAAGATTCCAAAATCCTAATTCACCTTTTGTCTTTAAGATAGCACATAGCTGGGCGCCTGGGTGGCTCAGATGGTTGGGCATCTGCCTTCGGCTCGGGTCATGATCCCGGGGTCCTGGGATCGAGTCCCGCATCGGGCTCCCTGCTCAGTGGGGAGCCTGCTTCTCCCTCTGCTTCTCTCTCTCTGTCTCTCATGAATAAATAAATAAAATCTTAAAAAAAAAAAAAAAGATAGCACATACTCGCCCCCGGCAAGAGCGAATATTAACATCCTGTTACGTTGTCCCCTTAAAAATATGCATATTATACGGCTTTTACAAAAAATGGTATTGATTTCTGATTTTCCTCACCCCCATATTCAGAAAGTACTCACTACAGACTACAATATTTAGACTAAGAGATACCCATGAGAACTGAAGTTAGAGAGACCACCATCTTTTCCTCAGCCATTTCTGACTGGCTTCAGGGAAATGAACACAGTAAATTCAAGCTCACTTTTAGAAACTTACTCAAGTAGATACTAGTCAGAGAGGTTTATCTTCGTTCAGCTCTAATAACTTCTACTTTGTGCAATGATGATGACAACACCTGGCTATTTGCATTTCCATATTCTTCTCAGGAAGTCAGCAATAATCAACCTGAGAAACACACAGCTGTGTGTTCAAGAAAGCAAGTGAAGGATCTAGATTTGTTTGAACAAACTTGATAAGAATGAGTTGCTTCGGAAGGTGAAAAATCAAGTGCATAGTGAAAAGAGAAATGGAAAATTTTTTAACCTATGACTTACCTGTATCAATTATCATCTATGTGAAAAGATTCTTTTCATATATTAGGATTTGGAAGATTTTTATCAAGCTTTTCAATGGAACTTTCAAGTCCACACTGATAGATTCATTTATGAGATCCCGTCTTCTTTCACAGAAGAGCTGAGATGACTTGCAACAAGAGACTCTAGAATGCAGTGTAGAAGAATGCTATCAAATCTGAATTAACAGAATCACTTCTGGAGCCAGGGGACCTGCTGATTTCAAGGGCTCAACCATTCCCCTTGTTAACTGAAACAGCTCTTAAAAGTGAAATTGAGAAAAGGTGAGTGAGAAAGAAAATGCCACCCTTGGCCAAATCCTTACACCAGCTTATTAAAGCTCCACTATTAATGTCTGGGGGACTCCTCTATTCCTTCTTTCTTTCCTCCCTTCTGTCCTTTCCTTTTAATTAAAAAAAAAAATTTGGAGGCAGAGAAATGAACGCAGGTACAACCATTCCTACGTACTCTATTCTATCTACCGATAGGAAGCAACTAAGAAATATCCTGTCCAGGGGCGCCTGGGTGGCTCCGTCGGTTAAGCGACTGCCTTCGGCTCAGGTCGTGATCCTGGAGTCCCGGGATCGAGTCCCACATCGGGCTCCCTGCTCAGCGGGGAGCCTGCTTCTCCCTCTGACCCTCTTCCCTCTCGTACTATCTCTCATTCTCTCTCTCTCTGAAATAAATACATAAAATCTTTAAAAAAAAAAAAAAAGAAATATCCTGTCCTGCTGGTTAAGGTATTGCTGAGTAAAACCAGTTATATTTTTCAAAGATCGAACGATCACTTACAGCCAGCACTCCTCTGTAATCAGAAGTTTATATGCATTCTGAGTAATGTTTTAGTCCAGTGTTTCTTAAACACAAACACGGGCACTGAAATTGTGCAGTGCGACTTGATTATAATGTGAATCCAGGTGATTCAAAATTATCAGTAACATGAAAATGCAACATTTAAAAAATTCTTTTAGAGAATTCACAGATCCCTAAAATATATCAGAATTTAATCTCCAGGCTTCATTTTGAGAAAGGCCCTTCCCACTAGCCAATTTAATGAAAACATTTAATATGTACTACTATGGGCAAGGGATTCCATAGGGCACTAGAGACTGAGAGATGAAGGAGATTTTGTTCTTCCAATAATTTTTTTTTAAGTAAGCTCCACTCCCAGCATGGAGCCCAATGTGGGGCTTGACCTCATGACCCTGAGATCAAGAGTCACATTCTACTGAGTGAGTCAGCCAGGTGCCCCTGATAATGCCCCCCCTTTTTTTTAATAGACTTTATTTTTTAGAGCAGTTTTAGGTTCACAGCAAAATTGGGCAGAAAGTACAGAGTTCCCATATACTTCCTTCCCTCTCTTTCCCCAGATTCCCCCACTAGCAACATCCTGCACCAGAACCAGACATTTGTTTCAAATGATGGACCGATACGAACACAGCATTATCATCCAAAGCCCACAGTTTACATTAAGGTTCACTCTGGTGTTGTACAACTGCATGGGTTGACAAATGTATAAGGACATGTATCCAGCATTATAGTATCATACAGGAGAGCTTCACTGACCTAAAGCTCCTCTGTGCTCTGCCTCATCTCTCATCCCCATCTCTCCCTCTGGGCTAACCCCTGGCAACTACCGATCTTACTGTCTCTATAGTTTTGCCTTTTCCAGAATGTCCTATTGTTCCAACAATATCATAGTGTATGTAGACTTGGCTTCTTTCACTTAGTAATAGGCTTTTAAGGTTTCTCCATGTCTTTTCATAGCTTGATAGCTCATTTTTTTTTTTAAAGATTTTATTTATTTACTTGACAGAGAGAGACAGTGAGAGCAGGAACACAAGCGGGGGAGTGGGAGAGGGAGAAGCAGGCTTCCTGCCGAGCAGGGAGCCCGATGTGGGACTCGATCCCAGGACCCTGGGATCATGACCTGAGCCGAAGGCAGACGCTTAACGACTGAGCCACCCAGGCACCCTATAGCTCATTTCTTTTATGTGCTGAAGACATTCCACTGTCTGGGTATACTATAATTTATTTATCCAATCACCTACCGAAGGACATTTTGGTTGCTTCCAAGTTTTGGCAATTATGAATTAAGCTGCTATAAACATATACAGGCAGGTTTTTGTGCAGATATACGTTTTCAGCTCATTTGGGTAAATACTAAGGAGCATGATTGTTGGATTATATGCTAAGAATATGTTTAGTTTTATATGAAACTGCCCAACTGCCTTTCCAAGTGGCTGAACCACTTTGCATTAGCGGTTCCCCACTCTTCAAATCCTTAACTTCATGCCCCAATGATATGACCCTGCCTATTTTCAGTCATATTCACCTAGCAGCATGCCCTTTGTTACAGTCGCCTGGTATAGCTAATTTAAAAATATGGTATATACATTGAGTGGAATATTATTTGTCAGTAAAAAGGAATGAGGTTCTGATACATGCTGCACCATAGATGAACTCTGAAAACATTAAGTGAAAGAACACAGTCACACAAAAAACCACATATGTATGATTTTATTTATGGAAATGGAAGTGACAACAATAAGTAAATCCTTAGATACAGAAAGTATATTTGTGATTGCCTGACTGGGAATGGGTACAGAATTTCTTTTGGGGTAATGAAATGTCCTAAAATTGACTGTGGTGATGGTTCACAACCTTGCGAACACACAAAAAAATTCTGAACTGTACATTGTAAATGGGTGAATTGTATGGTATATGAATTACATCTCAATAAAGCTGCCTTTTTAAAAAGAAGTTTTGGAAGTAGGAGGGGTAGGAGGACTAGAGAATCTATTTTACAATAAAGCTGGAAAAAAATAACTTATATAAAAATCTTCACATACTAGAAGAGAAGAGGTATACAGAAACAGAATCAGATGTAAAATACACTTCTGCCTTCTAAAAGCTCAGAGACCACAGGCTTGGGGCAAATTCCATGGACAAATCACAATGGCTGCTTCCCTCAAACATGAGGCAGGGGATCCGGATTCTTTGACGATATGCCCAATACAGGAACCAGATCCTGCCCTTGACCACCAATGAAGCAGAACCCAGAGTTTTCCCTCTGCTTTGTGAATGGCATTGCTTCTGCCAGCTCTTTGCTTCCTTATTTGTCAGTAAAAGATGTGCCAGTACAATTTCAGTCTTTACTACTTCAGAGCTGCCAGTTTAGGGAGTGACATTTTTAAAAACCTTCTAAATTAACATTCACTGCATCAGTTTTTTTTTTAATATTTAGTGTAATTCAAAAGTCTCTTAAACGAGGCAAGAAAAATATTGAAGATTTAAACCTAGAGGTCTTTGTATACAGTTAGCCGTTTGGTCCAATATCCCATCTCTAGGTATGGCTGTGCCAAACCACATTTGACAAACATTAACCCAAGGAGAGTTAAGACCTCCTGCAAATATTTAAAAACCTTTGTGCTCCAGCCTTTTTTATTTTGTCTAAATCAAATCTCTTCTTCGCTTTATTTTCCTCCCCTGTATGGACCGGACTCAAGTGGCGATAGAGAACTGGTCATTCTCTGCATATCTCTGAATCTTCATCTTATCTTTGCAAGCTCCCAGGTCTCAGTTACAGTGTTTAAACCCCCTCTGTAATCCAACCAGTTTAAGTACACTCTTCCTCTCTCCACAATAGTACTTTCTATACTTTTAGTTTTTATATTAGATATATTGGGGAGAAAAAAAAGTAAAAGTCCAAGACAGTTAAATGATACAACATGCACAATTTCACTAAATTAGGGCGCCTGGATGGCTCAAAGTTAAGCGACTGCCTTCACCTCAGGTCATGATCCCAGAGTCCCAGGATCGAGTCCCACCCACATCGGACTACCTGCTCAGCGGAGAGTCTGCTTCCCCCTCTGACACTCCCCCCTCTTGTGCTCTCTCTCTCTAATAAATCAATAAAATCTTTAAAAATATTTTTTTCACTAAGTTAGTTACCAAAAAGGATAGAGAGAAACTACTTTCCTCTCATCTTGAATTCCCATTTATTCTGGAGCTAAAGTGATCCTTAGGGGTAGCATCATGGACAGTCACATGCCCTCACAGAAATACTGCTGCTGATCCAGTCAGTGAGGAAATAGGAGACAAAACAGAAATCTAATTCTGTTCATGTACACTATTATGTCTTTCTTAACATCTATTCATTTTTCTTCCATTTCAGAACCCAGAACTCTACTTCACTACTGAAAGATACACAGCAGAAGAACTACCAGTCGCTTGTAACATCTCATGCCATACAAGTTATTGCTATGTGTGGACCAGAGTCAACAGAGATTATAATTTCTGTCAAGGTCAGAAGCAGATTCGATTGACAGGGCAGATCCTGACAGGCAGGATTTCCCCTCTAAAAGCCATTTAGAGAATTAAATAATTTAAATGCAATTAATTTTTGATGAAATTCATCATTAAAAAACTCATAGGTAAATTTTGATCTATTAACAACAATTACCTTTCAGCCTTGAATTTCCCCTGCAGCTCTGGGGAAATCATCTCTTTTCTGATTTTGGTTTCCCTCCCCCACACAGCCCTTTATGAACAGGGGAGAGATTTTAGTGAAGATGAGTTATGCAGCTACAGACACAAAATGCCCTGGAATAAAACAGTGTTGTGTGCCCTTGCAAGCCTCTTTATCTGCAAAGCCCTGTGTGCCTATTATCTTGTTAGAGCCTCACAAAAATTTGAGGTAGGTAGAAAAGAAATCCTATTAACTCTGTATTACAAACAAGTTAAGAAAAGTTGAAAACAGGCTGATCCCAGGTCACACAGCTACTGAAGAACAGACAAGTTTTCAAGACCAGGCTCCTGTCTCCAGGCAGAGGGTTTTTTCTACTGCCATCAGGACATTTACTTGGCTTTCCATTAAGATCAGCAGGAACTTCCGTTCTGAAACAAAGGACATAAATGTGGCCAACTGGTTCCCCCCGCATCTCTGACATTTCAGTCCTTGCAATTTTCTTCTCTCTGTTTAACCTTATAAAGCATGGGCAGAAGAGAAGCCTGGGACTTAGTCCTTAAAACAGTGCTGGTCCATGGGCAATCACCAGACCTGTCACTTTATTGTCTTGTATAAGGGCGGGAATCCTATTAATTCTAGCCTCCAGAGAAGAACCAAAAAATTCCCCTCTTCTTTCCCATATTCAAGGGGGAAAGAACTGAATACTTTCGATTTCCTGACAGTAGGAGATGACTGACAAATGGCTTTGTGAAAGCTGCTGAACCCTTCAACTTGATGCACATATTAGGGCACCGCGGCGTGCTGGAGCCAAAGCCACCGTCTAGTCTTGATAGGGCTTGCCAGGGAGGCAGGTCACACTAGTCACCGGGCAAGAATGCTGGGTAGTCCCTGGATAGATTTCCCCCTACTGGTGTCTACATGTCAGGACCCACATTTCTCCCTAAGGCTAATTGTTGATCTGCCGCTTTTGGTTTTTCATTCATACTGTTATCCTTTTTAAGGTAATGTAACCAAGACATGACCCTGACTTATGAGAAGGTTAGCAAAGATTTCCAGACTTCTTAGCCCTCCCTTTCCTGGGTCTAGTTTCATTGTATCTCATCACACAGCCCACATAAGCAGGGATAGTTTGCATGTAAATTATATGTAGACAGATGTTGATAGACTTACATGTAACCCAAGGACAAGTTATTAAATTAAAACAAACCTGTCCGTGGGGCTATTGTTGGTGCAAGTGACCTCCCAGGCATGTTTTAGAGAGACAGGGAGACCTTCTCGTCTCCAAACAGTTCTTCTATTAGCAAACTGTACTGCCTCGGAGTCTACTTAAGGATTAGAACTTCATTTCTTTGGACTACACAGCCTCCCTATTAAAAATGTAAAATCATCCCAAGAAGGGCAGCACAACAGGAGGCTGCCATCCATCCCTTAGTAAATATTAATATGCCCGCCTCCTCCTTTTTACAAGCTGGGAAGGAACAAGAAAGATTTGATGGTGAGATAATTTCTGAAATTTGATTACTTTCTAGTGATGGTCAAGCCTGAGTAGGGACCTGTAGAGGGAAATTTTAAATGGGAGGGGAGAAGGGAAAAAGAGTTAAGTGAAGGCACTGGGAGAAGTAGAGACCCTACCTAACACTTTGACCTGCGCAAGGACGTTTTCTTTCCTTATCTTCAAATGACAAAGTGATGCGCAAATAAGAACCACAGATAAATATCTTTGGGACAAAGTAAAACAATGCACAGGAAATGCTTTGTACCAATGGATCTTTGGCAACTCAATGAACTAAAGTAAAACGGAAACAAAGTTTGAAATAGGAGATGCCAAGACTTCTATAGTTAGGTATTAACTAGATTACTCATTCCATTTCATCAGCTCATTGAACTTCAAGATTGGTTCAATCGGTGTATAAACTATCAGTTTACACAAAGTCACCCTGCAAGGAAAATCTGCAACAACTGACTCTACCCCTGTATGTTACTGACAAGACAAATAGGGTAGTTCTCCCGAAAAGTGTGCTTGAGACAGTGACAGACTTCAGAAACGTGGTGGAATTTTCTTGAAGGGCGGAATTAACAAAGTAAAGCACAGAAATGTGATCACAAGGAAGGAAAAGTTCCAGGTTTATTGCAAGTTATTTTAAAAGATGAAAGAAGAAAAAAAAAACTTGATATTTTAAATGGAGACGCTCTTTACAATTTTGTAATGATGAAAGTATTAAGACCATTTCCACTGACTTAATTAATTTAATTTGCTACATAAATGTTCAAACTCGTTAAAGCATGCCCAAGTGTTGGTTAGCCTCATAATATTGACAAACACAAATCAGGAAGCCTGTGGCCTGAGAATATACTTCATGTTTAAATTATTAACAGAACATTCCTCAAGTGCTACGAAATCAGGTCAAACAAAAGGAAAATTAAGTTACAATTTCTTTCTAAAGGGATTATTATATTTCAATTAGATTGTTGGTGTATTCTCTTTTAAGTCCATTAAGTCATAAATGAATGCAAGGATCTAGTTCAAGATTTGCAAAGAAAGGGGAGAATCAGGTGCTTCTCTGTCCTGTATCCTTTCACATACACACTGAAGGATCCAAATTAATGTTTTCATTTGCTCTAAATAGGAATAGGGGAGTGAGATAAGAAGAAGTATGAAGACACTGAAAATAAAAATAGCAGAAGAAAATGCTGGAGCATTCAAGTATACTTAATATTGTTATCTTTGAAGAAAGGACCCTTTGCCAATGGCATCTTGTACCTTCTGAGCCAATGATTCTTGCAGTTGGTGATTTTCAGAAAAGAAACGCCCTATCTACTCAAATATGTTTAAAGAGAACTAATTACAAAAGGTAATACTTCTGTGGTTAAAAGTAGAATACAAAGCTTGATTTGGGGAGGAAAAGGACTTAAGAATGATCTGGAAAGATGAGTCACTTCCAAAGAGACTCAATTGAAAAGCAAGTAGTGAAGGGCTGTCAAAGAAACAGATTTATATGCTGGGAAAATGGTTACCTTAGAATAGAGGTCAGCAGACTTGTTTTGTAAAGAGCCAAAGAGTAAATACTTTTGGCTTTGAGGGCCATACAATTTCTGTGTAACTACTCAACTTTTGTCATTTTGGTGCAAAAGTTGCCACAGACTACTATTTATAAGCAAATATGCATGACTGTTTTAATAAAATTTTATTTATGAACACTGAAATTTGCATTTTATATTCTTACTATATCACAAAAGATTATTTTGCTTCCCCCCAACCATTTAGATTTTATTATTATTTTTTAAGTAATCTCTACACCCAACATGCGGCTCGAACTTAAAACCCCAAGATCAAGAGATGCATGCTCTACTGACTGAGCCAGCCAGGAGCCCCTCAACCATTTAAAAATGTGAAAACCATTCTTGCTTATAAGCTGCGCAAAAATAGACAACAGGCTGGATTTGGCCTACGGGCTATAGTTTATTGACCCCTGCAATTTCCCAACATAAAAGCCCCACGATTTTTTTGTTACAGAAATTAATTCCCTGTTGCTACTGCAGTCATCAATGTACATTCTGCTTCTAAGAGCTCATGCCAATATCAGGCAGCTGGTTTTCACAGTATAATTTGGCTTTTATAGTCTCCATATCAATTAAAATAAAAGTTTTGATTAAAGCAAATAACATTTATTTATGACAGTTGTGATTAAGGGCTCAGACCAAACACCAACTAGCAGTGTGACCTGGGGAAGTCACTAACTCTTCTGAACCTGTTACCTTTTCTATAAAATGGCAGAGAAGAAGAATCACCTTGTTGGGCCACTTCAAGCATTATGAGAGAACATGCACATGAAGTGATTAACAGAGAACCTGGCATGGAAGAAGACCTCAACTTTAATTTGTATGCTGGAATGAAACAGGATGATCACCTATTTTACTTGTCTAAAGGGCTACTTTCTCAGGGTTGGCCTTGGGAAATGAAGGAATATGATTTACTCACTCAAAAATAACAAGAAGATAATAGCAACCAACATTTCTTCACCCCTTACCATGAAAGACACTGGTTCTGAACACTACATATATTATCTTTCATTATTACCTTATCAGGTAGTTACTATAATTATCCCCAATTTATAGTTAAGTAACAGAGAGATAATATAATTTGTGCACAAAAATTAAAATGTATTCCAAGGTGATGTCTATATGTCAAACTCTTATTTACCTGCCCAATGGCTGCCACAATCAATAGCCCCACCTCTCTACTTGGTATCTGGCAACCTCACCACGGGAATTAATACAGTAATGAGTATGTCTCTGTAATGACACTCAAATATCTGTAAGGAATATCATATATATTATACCATTTGAGTCTCTCAACATTTCTATGAGAATAACAGCTCCTGGGTGGATTACAATTCCATCTTCACTACATGTTAAAAAAAATGACAGTCTCTCATTTCTTCCTCTGAATTGCTATAATATCTACTTTTCGGGGGCATGTGGGTGGCTCAGTTGGTTAAGCCTCTGACTCTTGGTTTCGGCTCAGGTCATGATATCGGGATGGTGAGATCGAGCCCCATGTTGGGCTCCACACTCAGTGTGGAGTCCGCTTGAGATTCTCTCCCTCTCCCTCCACCTCTTCCCCTGCTCGCATGTTCTCTTTCTCTCAAATAAATAAACAAAATCTTAAAAAAAAATCTGCTTTTTCTCACCATTCTCACAGACACCCCTCTAATCAAAGTCCTCATCTCTTTGTGCCAAGGAATACCACAACAGCCTCCCAGAGATCTCTCTGGCTCCAGGCGCTCCTTTCTTCATCCATCTTTCATGCCCCTGCCAAGCACACCTACACATCTCTCATGTTGCTTCCTTTCTTATGAATCTATAGTGATTACCAAATGCCCATCACATCAAGTCCAAACTCCTCTGTCCAGCCTTCAGAGCTCTGCCCCACCCTCCGTATCTAGACTTATTTCCCCAAGGCACCAAACACAACTTGTTGTAGGAAGACAGCTCTCCATTCATACCACATGCCTTCCACTTTTGTTCTGTTCTCATGCTTTCTTTCCTATCTAGGGACATCTTTTCTCCTCCTTTCTCACATGTAACCCCTAGTTGGGTATCCATCATCAATTCTCTTGCCCAGATTGCCCCAACAATATTCTAAGCAGGTCTACTTGCTTCTAGTCTTGTCCCACTGTCATCCTTCATAGAGCAACCAAAGTGGTCTTGTTAAAATGTAGTTATGACTAATTCTTCCCTCCTTAAAATCTTTCAATGGCTTCCATTTAAGGTCAACAAAAGTCCAAATCCCTTAACACAATACAAGCAGGTCTTTATGATCTTGGCTTTTTGAACCAAGTCAGGCCGTGGAAACTGGTCTAAGTTTGAAGATGAATGAGAATCATGATTTTCTCTCTTTTTAAAAAAAAAAATCGTTTTTAGTAATTTTTTTTAAAAGATTTTTTATTTTTTATTTGACAGAGAGAGAGAGAGAGAGAGAGAGCACAAGCAGGGGGAGTGACAGGCAGAGGGAGAGGGAGAAGCAGGCTCCTTGCTCAGCAGGGAGACCAATGTGGGGCTCGATTCCAGGACCCCGGGATCATGACCTGAGCCAAAGGCAGATGCTTAACCAGCTGAGCCACCCAGGTGCCCCTTTAGTTATTTATTTTTAAAAATATTTTATTTATTTATTTTTGAGAGAGAGCACGTGCGAGCAGGGGGAAGGGCAGAGGGAAAGGGAGAGAGAGAATCTCAAACAGACTCACTGCTGAACACAGAGCCCAACACAGCGCTCTATCTCGCGACCCTGAAATCATGACCTGAACCAAAATTAAGAGTCGGCCGCTCAACTGACTGAGCCACCCACGCGCCCCATATTTGCTGAGCCCAACAGAGGGCTCAAACTTAAAACCCCAAGGTGAAGAGTCACATGTTCTACCACTGAGCCAGCCAGGCACCCCTGTTTTCTTCTTTTTTAATTTCATTTACTCCTAAAGCAGCAATCACGCAGGACAAAGATATATGAATAAGGTGAGGATTCAGGGAAGTGAATATAGTCTCCCACTGCCTCTCTTCAATCTCAAGGAGTGTGCTGAAATTGAGCATGTATAGACCAGACTCAAAGCAGCTTGCAGCTAAGGCTAAAAAAACTAAAGAGAGATCTGAACTGCTGCACATCACAGGCAAGACAAAGTCTGCAGTCTGAGTCTAAGTTAACTGCCTAGTAAAACAAAAAAATTTTTTTTCAAGATTTTATTTATTTGACAGAGAGACAGCTAGAGAGGGAACACAAGCAGGGGGAGTGGGAGAGGGAGAAGCAGGCTTCCCGCTGAGCAGGGAGCCTGATGCGGGGCTCGATCCCAGGACCCTGGGATCATGATCTGAGCCGAAGGCAGACGCTTAACGACTGAGCCACCCAGGCGCCCCTAGTAAAACAAAAATTTAACAGTGTTTGGTGGACTACAAAAGAACCCACAGCCTGCCCAACATAATACTCATAATGTCTAGGACATAATCCAAACTTGGTTGTTACACAAAAATATAACTCATTCTCAAGGAGAAATATCTATCAACAGAAGCCAATACTGAAATGATATAGATATTTTAACTGCCGAAATGGATTTTAAAGCAGCTACTATAACTATGCTCAAGGAGGTAAAGGAAAATATACTTAAATGAAAAGACAGGAAATCTCAATAGAGAAACAGAATGTATAAAAAGAACCAAATGGGGAATAAAATAACCCAAATTTGAAATTCTAGAAATGACAAATACCTAAAATAAAAAATTTACTGGATGGGCTTAAATTCACAGGATGTCAAAGAAAAGAATTCCTGAACCTGAAGATGGATCAATTGAAACTGTCTAATCTGAAGGAAAGAGAAAAGACTTGGGAGAGGGAGGAAGTAGAGCCTGAGGACAAAAGCAAAAAATTCTAGCATACATTATAACCGGAGTCCTAGAATGAGGACTGAAAACTTAAAACAAAGTAGTATCGCTAATAAGTCAGGAGTGGAGATTAAGAAGGATAAAATATACTTGATCCAAAAGAAGTAAGAAAAAGAGGGAAAAGGAACAAAGAATAGATGAGACAAACAGCAGGATGGCCGATTTAAACTCAACCATATCAAAAATTATTTAAAATATAAATAATCTAAACAATTTAAAAGACTAAAGTGAAAAGACTGTCAAACTGAGTAAAAAAAGGGGCGCCTGCGTGGCTCAGTCGTTAAGTGTCTGCCTTCGGCTCAGGTCATGATCCCAGGGTCCTGGGATCGAGCCCCACATCAGGCTCCCTGCTCAGCGGGAAGCCTGCTTCTCCCTCTCCCACTCCTGCTTATTTTCCTTCTCTCGCTTTGTCTCTCTCTGTCAAATAAATAAATAAGATCTTAAAAAAAAAATGGGTAAAAAAAAGGCAAGATCCAAAAAACAAGCAAGATCCAACAATATGGTGTCTACAAAAACCCACTTCAAGTACAAAGACATAAATTGATTAAGAGATAAGGAATAGGAAAAGATATACCAAAAAAAAACACAAACAAACAAAACCATACCAAAAAAAAAAAAACAAAAAACAAAAAAAACCCCACAACCCACTAATTTTAAGGAAGTGGAATGGCTATATTAACATCACAAAAAGGAGACTTTGGAACAAGGAATACACAACAAGGAGACATAACAATTCTAACTGCATGCATACAGTAACAGAGGTTCAAAATGGGTGAGGCAACGGGCGCCTGGGTGGCTCAGATGGTTAAGCGTCTGCCTTCGGCTCAGGTCATAATCCCAGAGTCCTGGGATCGAGTCCCACATCGGGCTCCCTGCTCCTTGGGAGCCTGCTTCTCCCTCTGCCTCTCTCTCTCTCTCTCTCTCTGTCTCTCATGAGTAAATAAATAAAACCTTTAAAAAAAAAAATGGGTGAGGCAAAATTAATAGAACTGAGAACAGAATTAAGAAATATCTACAATTAGAGTTGGAGATTTCAACCTCCTTTTTCAGTAATTGTTAGGACAAGTACACAGGAAATCAGTAAGGATACCAAAGATGTTAACAAATTATCAACTGAGCCACCCAGGCGCCCCTAGTAAAACAAAAATTTAACAGTGTTTGTTAAACAGCTCAACTTGAAATAATTGATATTTATAGAACAAACTTTATAAAGTGCACATGGGACATTCACCCAGAGACCATCTCCTGGGCCATAAAAAAGTCACAATACACTTAAAATAACTGAAATAATATACAATACATTCTCTGACCACAAACAACTTAGAAAGCAATAATGGAAAGTTACCTGGAAAATCAATATTTGAAGGTTTTTTTTTAAAGATTTTATTTATTTGAGAGAGAAGGAGACACAGAGAGAGTGCAAGCGTGAACAGGTGGGGACAGACAGAGGGAGAGGAACAAGCAGACTCCCTGCTGAGCAGGGAGCTTGACGTGGGGCTCAACCCCAGGATCCTGAGATCATGACCTAAGCCAAAACCAAGAGGCCGATGCTTAAACGACTGAGCCACCTAGGTGCCGGGTAAATGAAGTTTAAACAACAAACATCACACTTTTAAGTAAACCATGGTAGAAACAGAGATCACAAGCAAAATTAGAAAGTATTTTGAAATGAATAAAAATGAAAACATATCAAAATTTATGGAATGAAGCTAATGTAGTTCTTATAGGATAATTTGTAGTTTTTAATGCTTACTTTAGGGGGAAAAAAAAAAGGTCCACAATCTGTGATCTAAGCTTCCTCCATAAGAAACTAGAAAAGTAAACAAATTAAACCAAAAGTTAATAGAAGGAAGGTGTTATAGGCGACCTCTAAAATGGTACCCTATGATTCCCATCTCCTAATATTCCTGCCTTGTGTAATTCCCTTTTTTTTTTTTTTTTTAATTTTATTATGTTAGTCACCACACAGTACATCATTAGTTTTTGATGTGGTGATTCACGATCCATTGTTTTAGTATAACACCCAGTGCTCCATGCAGTACGTGCCCTCCTTAATACCCATCACCGGGCTAATCAATCCCCCCTCACCCCTGATTTCCTCCTCTTGAATTGGGGTTAAACCTAGTGACTCACTTATAACAGACCGACTGTGACAAAAGTGATGCGATATCCATTCTAAGATTAGGTTACAAAATGACTAACGCTTCTATCTTGCTTGGCCTCCCTTGCTCTCCTGGTTGCTCAATTTGGTGAAGGTTAACTGCCAGGCTATACTACACTGCCCTATGGAGAGGAGCATATGGCAAAGAACTGAGGGAAGCTGCAGGGTCAACAGTGAGCAAAGAACTGAGGCCTTCAGTCCAATAGCTCACCAACCGAATCCAACCTACCATGTGAGTGAGCCTGAAAATGGCTCTGTGACCAGTTTATTCTTCAGATGAGACCACAGCCCAGCCAACACCTTAAGTGCAGCTTTGTGAGAGTCTTTGAGGCTGAGACACCCAGTTAAGCCATACTTAGATTCCTGCATTACAGAAACTGTGAGAGAAATGTTGTTTTAATCTGGTAAGTTTTGAGGTAATTTGTTTGATAGCAAAAGATAACTAATACTGAAAGAAATATTGATGATAGGACAGAAAACCAATAAAACAGAAAACCAAAAAACAACAGAGAAAATTAATTAAAGACTGGTTCTTTGCAAAAAAAAAAAAAAAAGTTTTTATAATTAATACACCTTTAGCTAGACTGACCAGGTAGTAAGTAGCACTGTGTGCATCGAAAAGAGGACAAGACTAAGACAGAGCCCTCGGGGACTCTGACCTTTGGAGCTCTGCTCGTGGGGGACAAGCGAGCAAGGAAGACTGAGGGAAAGTAGCCACGAGGTAAGAGAATCAGGCAACCCTTCTGTCTGGGTGGCCCGGAGAGGAAGAAGGTATTTCAAAAAGGAAGCAGTGGCCAAATGCATCAAATGCTACTGGGTGATTAGGTAATACAGGGATGAAGAAGGGGTCAATGGATTACTATTTTGGTTGATAAGGGAATGTTGAGGATAAAAAGTACCATTGGACTGACTTAAGAAAATGGTGTGGGAGGAAGTGCAGCAAGCAAATCCAGACAACTTTTTCTAAGAGTTTTACTGTGAATGAGACCAGAGAAATACGGCAATAGTTAGAAGGGGATACAGGGCTCAGAGAAATGTGTTTTATGTTTAAAAATATATTAAGTGGGCGCCTGGGTGGCTCAGTTGGTTAAGCGACTGCCTTCGGTTCAGGTCATGATCCCGGGGTCCTGGGATTGAGCCCCACGTCTGGCTCCCTGCTCAGCGGGGAGCCTGCTTCCACCTCTCCCTCTGCCTGCCGCTCCCCCTGCTGTGCTCTCTCTCTCTCTGTCAAATAAATAAATAAAATCTTTAAAATATATATATATATTAAGTAATGTTTATATGTAGATGGAAATAATTCAATAGAAAGAAGAAACTGATGATGTAGGTGACCCAAATCAGAAGCAGTTTTACTTCAGGGGCCTTCATCCTTGGGAAATTACTAGAAATAAGTCCTAGTCACCAGTGAGTAGGGTCTGGGGGTGGGTGTGTCTTGGTTGATCCTCTAAGAGAGAAGCTTTTTCCCAGTGGTAACTGTAGCTTTCATTCTTACGTGTGTAGTGAGTAGTACAAACCTGGTTCCCGGCTGTATGCTAGAAGGCTGGTTTGGGTTCAGTTCTTGTTTTCCTGAGGAAGTTGAAATTCTACCTGCTACTGTCTGGTGTCCCTATTGGCCTGAGGCTTCAGTCCTTGCAGAGTTACTACTTAGAGCTTGAGGTAATACAAGGTAAAAATTAGCATGGAGTGTTTATTATATACCTGGCACTTTACCTTTATTAATTCCTGTAAGCCTCACTAGAGCTCTATGAAGTAGGTGTTATTATAATGATCATTTTACAGATGAGGAAACTGAGGCAGAGATGGTAAGTAGCTTGCTTATGGCCAGACACTCAAAACTCAAGGATTTGAATGCAGGCAGCCTTGCCTCAGAACCCAAGGGTTTTGCAAAAGTTTACAGAGAGAATATATGAGAGTAAGGGTTTAACTTACAGCACATAATTTGGACATGCTGATCTCAAAAAATTCTCCACTATGATGTTAAAATATTCACATTGTGGGTGGTGATTTAATTTTAGCAAAACATGATATATCATATTAAAATACTGTCATATTCGGGAACCGAACTGAGGGTTACAGAAGAGGGGGTGGGGGGATGGGGTATCTGGGTGATGGGTATTAAGTAGGGCCCATGTGGTGATGAGCACTGGGTGTTTATACACAATGAACTGTTGACCACTACATCAAAAATTAATGATGTTGGCTACATGTTGGCTAATTGAACATAATAATAAAAAATAAAATACTGTCACAAATTTAATTATTTTGTTGGCATTAAAATTTTAAATGTGTTTGTTTTTAAAGCTGTAAATGAGTAGAAAATATAATCTAATTTTGTTTTTGCATATTTACTTAATATTATAATAAGTATTATTTTAACTAAAAAATTGATGTCTGCTTTTCAAAAAGACACCATTTAAGGAAATACTGGGAGAAAACGTTTGCAAAATATATATATATCTGACAAAGGACTTGTACCCACTCCATATAAAGGACGATTATGATGCAATAAAAAGAAATAATACAATTAAGAATGGAAAAAGATCTGAACAGTTACTTCACAAAACAGATATATGACTAGAAAATAAGCACATAAAAAGACATGTGCTCAACATAATTAGTCATCAAGGAAATACATACTAAAACCACAATGAAATACCACTACAGAGCCACTAAAATGACTAAAAACTAAAAAGAAAAATATTGATACCAAGTGCTGGCAAGGATATGGAGCAACTGGAACTTTCATACACTGCTGGTCATAATGTAAAATGGTACAACTACTTTGGAAAACAGTTTTGGCAGTTTCTTATACATATATTGTATGACCCAGCAATTCTACTCTTAGGTACTTAACCAAGAGAAAAAATATATATACATTCACACAGAGATTTGTACCAGAATGTTCATTGCAACCACACTCATAATTATGAGCTCAAAACTAGAAATAACCCGAATGTCCATCAACAGAAATATGTGAACAAACTGCATTTAATTCATATAAAGTGATACTACCTAGCAATAAAGACTAGTGAACTACTACTGACAGACACAACAATGTGGATGAATCTCAAAGTCACTATGTTGAGCAAAAGAAATCAGACACAAAGGGGTATACATGGTATAATTCCAGTTACATGAAACTCTAGAAAAGACAGATCTAGGGGCACCTGGGTGGCTCAGTCGGTTAAGCGTCTACCTTCGGCTCAGGTCATGATCCCAGGGTCCCAGGATCGAGCCCCTCGTCGGGCTCCCTCCTCGGCGGGGAGCCTGCTTCTCCCTCTCCCACTCCCCCTGCTTGTGTTCCCTCTCTCGCTGTGTCTCTCTCTGTCAAATGAGTAAATAAAATCTTAAAAAAAAAAAAAAAGACAGATCTAATATATGGTAAGAGAATTCATCAGTGGTTTCCTGGGGTGGGGTGTGGAATGGGAGATAATTTAGGCACAGAGGAACTTTTTGAGGTGATGAAAATGTTCTCTACTTTAACTGCAGTGATGGTTACATGGATTTATATCAAACCTCATTGAAATGCACACTTTTAAAATGGGAGCATTTTATTGCAGGTAAAGTTTACCTTGGTAAAGTTGATTTCAAGGAAAGCAAAGTATAGATTAATAGCATGTAATAACAGTAACAGTATTAAAATCTGTTCTTGTAAAAGAAGGGAAAAGCCCATATACGTTTGCATACATCTATAGGAGCACAGGGAAAGGTATGACAGAATGTATACCAAATTATTATCATTGTTTCTCTTTGGAGGTAAGAATAGTAAATATAACTAATATTTGGGAGAGACTGATTTTCCCTTATATATTTGTATTGTTAGGCTTGTAGCCAAAAGCATGCACTACTTGCAGTAGTGTGTAGTTAATATACGGATATGGTTGCCAGTGCACCATCCTTGAACACAATGCTGTTTCTCCCATAAAAAATTAGAGACTACTTCCCCTCTCCTTGAACCTGGGCTGGATTTGTGACTGACTTTGGCAGGAGAACGTGACAGAAGTCATACTAAGCCAGTTCTAGATTTAGCTCTTAATAGGCATGGTAGCTTCTGCTTTTGCTCTCTGGGAAACCATTCACCACGCTGAAAAGGAGTTTGGTCTAGATTACCAAATGTTGAGTGTCCACATGCAGGGACAGAACAAAGCCATGTGGAAGAGCACTAAGCTGCCCCAGTCAGGTTTCCAGCTGAGTGTAACCTCCTGGGTGGGCCCAAGGCTACACCACATGCAGCAGAAGCGCCACCTGAGCCCAGGCAATGCCATGTGAAGCAGGGATGAGATGCCCCTGCCAAGATTTACACATATTACAGAATTCTGAACAAATGAACGGTGGTTGTTTCAAACCATTAAATTCTGGGATTGTTTATGAGACAGAAGAAAACCAAAACATATTATGAAAGAAAAAGCCCATAAAGTAAAAAAAAAATTTTTTTTTAAAGATTTTATTTATTTGACAGAGAGACACAGCGAGAGAGGGAACACAAGCAGGGGGAGTGGGAGAGGGAGGGAGAAGCAGGCTTCCCGTGGAGCAGGGAGCCCGATGTGGGGCTCGATCCCAGGACGCCGGGATCATGACCTGAGCCGAAGGCAGACGCTTAACGACTGGGCCACTCAGGCGCCCCAAAGTAAAATTTTTTAATCATTAAATTAAAAGTTAAACTATTTCTGGAAACCACCTAATTAGAATGCTCTTGAAGTGAATGATATAGTGCTGCACCTGTAAACAAATTTTTTTGAGTAAGATATTTCTAAGGCTGATTTGTCATTCCTTGACTAGTCTTGTAAATTACTTAATAGCAAAATGTATTAGTAACGTTTTTCTTAAAACAAGACTTTTTTCCCCATTGCAATGAAGACAAACAAAATAACACACAAAAAAGAACCTTCTTAGTCTGCTCCCTTTGAAAAACACAATTTTCAAAAGATATTTTTCTCTGACAAGAGACATAGCAGGAGGTCCAAAAAGTCCTACCTCACTCACAATTTTAGGAAGTAATCTGTCAGTATATAAACAATTTAAAATTTAAACAGTTTTTGAGCCAGTGATTCCACTTAGGCAAATATCAATCTTCCAGAAATAAAAGCCCAGTACTTCAGCATGCACATATATATGGAACGTGCATATATACATATGAATACATATTTCTGTTGGCACACATACGAGAATTTATATTGCATTGCTGCATGCCATAGAAAATACAAAACAGAAAAAACTGAAGGTCCAAGCACAGAAGAATGGTTGACTAAACAGTGTAAACTGTGGTACATCCATACTCTAAAATATTATAGCCATTTAAAAGTTCCTCTCCTCATCTTAATTCCCAAGGCAAGCCAAGTGGAAATCAGAGTAGCCTACTAGACAAATCCAACTAGCTCATTTTCCTTTATCTTCTACAGCTGGCTAGAAGAAGATGGTTTTCAGAGCAGAATCTGGGGTTGAATTTACTCCTCTCTGGGAACATGACAGGTTTTCTATTTTTCTTTTTAAAGATTTTATTTATTTATTTGTGAGAGAGAGAGCATGGCAGGCGGAGGGAGAAGCAGGCTCCCCTGGTGAGCAAGGAGCCTGATATGGGACTCGATCCCAGGACCCTGGGATCATGACCTGAGCTGAAAGCAAATGGTTAACCAACTGAGCCACCCAGGCATCCCAACGCAATAGGTTTTCTAAAGTCAGATTATGGGCTTCATCCTGTAGCTGGATGAGATCATGGGTGGCTCACCACTTGGATGAACTCTGAGGTGGCCAAGTGCTGAACTAAAACTTAAAAATTAGGCAGGTGATATGGAAAAGTTGACAGAGCACGTTAAATAAGGGTGTTTTACAGGCTTTAAGAGTGAGAAATACACCTTGAAGCCCAGGACCCACCCTTTTCTTGGAATATAGAGTAATGTGAGAAAAGGTGCCTTTTAACCTGGAAGTATAAGCTGCTTTGCCCGAGTATTCCTGGGTGACATTCTACTTGCCAAAGCATACTCCAATAAAGAAATGAGATTTAGTTCTCTCCCCTGATTTCTTGATTCCAAATATTAATTCCTGATCTTTCCTACAGAGCTCACTGAAGGTAAACTCTTCTTTAGATGGAGCAACATGAATATGGCTTTCTATTTCGCTCTCAGTTTTTAGAAGTTTCTGACCTAGAGTAAACTGGAACTTGTCTGAGCTTGCTGATTAGAAGACTACATTTTGCCTCTAAAAATAATTGCGTACTGTTCTTTGTATATCATGATGACACTGCCAGATCTGAGTTGCTCTTCTGGAGCACCAGTGGGTTCACACCGAGTCGTGCATCCACGCTTCCATCCATAAGTCAATCTTTCCCTGCTCTCTCCCTCCTTCCGTTCCCCCCCCCCAACTTTTTCCTACTATCCACCCACCCACGGGCCAACATTCTCTGACAGGTTCCTCCCTTCATTCTGGGAGCAAAGGTACACATTTTGGAGATGGTTGGTCAGGGTTAGAAGTCTGGTCTGAAGCCACAGAAAAAGTTTTCTCTGTGAGACCTTAGCAGTCTCGTTCACTGCTGACAAGAACACACATTTCTGGAGGGCAACTTAGCACTGAATATCAAGAGCCTTAAATGCATGCATATACTTGGACCTAGTAATTTCCCTTGTAGGACCCAATCCTAAAGAAAGAATTAATGATTTACCAAAAGAATTTATGTATAAGAATAATCAATAGCATACCTCATAATCCTCATAAAGTTCTTCATAAAGTAAGGAACTGAACTGGAAACAACCTAATTAAACAATAATCTTTCTAAAATATAATTAAATAAAATTATGATAAATCCAAGTTATTAATTATAATACAACCAATAAATCTTATATTTTCAAAAACTAATGACATGGAAAAGTGCTTATAACTAATGTTATATGAAAGAAAGCAGTATACATATGGTATAATTACACTTATGAGAAAGAAAAAGAAACTAGAAAGAAACATCAAATTGTAAACAAAGAGTGGTTCTTTCTTTTTTTTTTTTTTTTTTAAGATTTTATTTATTTATTTGACAGAGAGAGACACAGCCAGAGAGGGAACACAAGCAGGGGGAGTGGGAGAGGGAGAAGCAGGCTTCCCGCCGAGCAGGGAGCCCAATGCGGGGCTCAATCCCAGGACCCTGGGATCATGACCTGAGCCGAAGGCAGACGCTTAACAACTGAGCCACCCAGGCGCCCCAAGAGTGGTTATTTCTGAATCGTAAAACCATCAGTGATCACTTACTTTTTTATACTTTTTAATATTTTCCAAATTGTCCAAAAATGACCATGTATTACTGAAACAATTAGGAGGAGAAAGGTCTATAAATAGATTTTATTTTTTTTCTTTAAAATTTTTTATTGTTATGTTAATCATCATACATTACATCATTAGTTTTTGATGTAGTGTTCCGATAAATAGATTTTAAAGTCACACCTCTCAAAAATAATGACACGAGGAAGAAAAAAGAAGGAAGATGAGGAAAAAAAATTACTCAGTCTGGGCTTCAACCTTCAAATCTGGCCAGATTAGTATTTCCAATTGACATTAACACAAATATTTGTTAAATTGAACTATACTGAAGCTAATGTAGGCAGATGTGGCAAGAAGCATTTCATTTGATCCTCTGAATTCCGCCGAAAATTTCTCCTTTAAAATATGAAAACTCTAATCTTGGCTGTTCTTTATTGCTGCCAAAATCTATAAAAGCTCAACTCCCAGACCATCCAATTATACACATGTCCGACCTACCTTTTTACCTTAATTCAGATCTGAGCTGTGAGTCGAAAATCTCTGCAAACTATCAGACAAAAGCTGTTTTTCAAAACCTGACCTGCTGTGCTGGGGTGAGGATGAGGGACTGATGTAGGCTTGCAGCATGTAGCACACTGCCACATTCAACTGCAGGGCCTTGAGAAGAAAAGGGAAAAGACCATTTCCCCTGTGCTCCCACAATACCCCTCACAAGCGGGTCACCTTACGGAGATGATCTGTGTATGAGTCATTCTCTCCTTCTAAACTATAAGCTCCTTGCAGGAAGAGAATGTGGCTCTTTCATGTCCCTATTTCCAGCCCCAGGTAAGGAACGTGCCATTCAGTAGCTGATCAAAAAATGTTTCTGAGGGGCGCCTGGGTGGCTCAGTCATTTAAGCGGCTGCCTTCGGCTCAGGTCATGGTCCTGTGGTCCTGGGACAGAGCCCCGCATCGGGCTCCCTGCTCAGCAGGGCAGTCTGCGTCCCCCTCTTCCTCTGCCCCTCCACCCCGGTCATGTGCTCTCTCTCATTATCTCTCAAATAAATAAATAAAATCTTAAAAGGAAATGTTTCTGAACTGAACTGCATTGATACCCCCAAATTAAGAAAAAAAATATATACTCAAGATAAACACACACATACACACACACAACTTTGAGCATTAGTAAGAGCTACCAAATAACCCAGGAATTTATATGATTTAGAACTTGAAAAAAGCAAGAAATTAAGTTAGAATTCAGAGAACGTTCAGGTTTTACTATGGGAAGAGGTGGAAACTGTTTTTCCGTCAAGGACTTCGGATGCAACTTTGGATTCAAATGAGAGCCACATACAAATAAAAGGCAATTTCATCTGTTTTTTTTTTTCTTTTTCCTTAGAATATAAAATAAATATTAGCAAAGTATACAAAATCTTCCCTAAATATAAGGGATAATTTAAAAATATACTTGAGTTCATATTATGGTCCATTAAACGCCAAAGGAAGGCAACAAACAGTAGAAGCCATATATAATCACCTCAAAGGTGGCCACAGGCTTTAAGAAGGACAACTCCCAAATTCAGCAGACATCAGAAAAGATATCACTAAAAATTATGCTCATAAGATTGGTATAAAATAGATAAGATTAGCCATGTGCAGAAGCTTCCACATCTGAAAGGATGTATAAATACATTACAGAAAGGAATGAATAACTTTTTAGTGAGATGGCAACCTAAAATGTAACAGAGACAGGGGATAGGCTAGAATTTAATCAAGGCCACCAGGATGACTGTGCAGGTTGAGTACTGTACAACTCCAGGGTACACCACTCATACAATAATGCCTTTTGGAATTTTTAGGGGGCTGTGAACAACCTGCATAATTGTATGTGGCAGTCCTGGATCTAACTAGCACATACGAGTAATCTTATAAAGCAGAAACAGAATGGTCCACATGAACTCTACAACAGGGTGTATCAACAAGGGGCCCTAATGAGATTCTGGGCCAGATCATTCTTCATTGTAGGGGGCTGTCCTATACATTGCTGGATGTTTAGGAGCATCCCTGGCTTATACCCAATTAAATGCCAGTAACATCCCCATGCCCCCAGTTGTAGTAATTAAAAACGTCTCCAGAGGGACGCCTGGGTGGCTCAGTTGGTTAAGCAGCTGCCCTAGGCTTGGGTCACGATCCCAGGGTCCTGGGATTGAGTCCGCATCAGGCTGCCCGCTCAGCAGGGAGCTTGCTTCTCCCTCTGCCTGCCACTCCCCCTGCTTGTGCTCTCTCTCTCTCTCTCTCTGACAAATAAAAATAAATAAATAAATAAAATCTTAAAAAAAAAAAAATGTCTCCAGATATTGCCAATGTCTCCTAGGGGGCAGAAGTCTTCCCCTACTCTGCTATTCGAAAATCACTAGTCTAAAGGACAAAGAAGAACGGGGTAATGTTTGTTCAGCCCTGCTGAAGAGAAAGCAGATACGGCATCTGGAATACGTGAGAAAGCTGTGTAGTCTACATCACATCCGGAACAACGCTCAGGGCAGTCTCAGAAGGAAATACCCTCACATATGTATCCAATTCCCTTTGCTTTAATTCAACTTTTCAAGTAATGTCCCAATTACCAATTCAGTATCTTGGGCACAGTAATTCACTGTTATATTTTTAAAAGAAGTTTTAAAAAATACATTGACATATAATGGTCCCCAGGTTATTGTCAACATCAACGTTGGGCCATATAGGAGGAAACATATGGAGAAACATTTGGAGTGATTGGTAATTTTGCAATGTGTTAAGATTCAATTTCTAAAAGTACAATAAAAAACCAAATAATTCCTTAAATAAAAGAAACTAAACCAAATCTTTCCACAATATTTTCTACATTGAAATTAAAATATATAGATTAATATTTATATAATCTTGGTTTGAGAAAGCCTTTCTATATGAAAGAGAAACCATCAGAAAAAGATAGATTTGCCTACATCAAAATAAAAAACTTGTGTTTCAAAAACAAAATTAAACAGAAAATATGAACAAAACTAAGAGGTAAACAACCCAAAGAAAATAGTAACAACATAAATTTCAATGGTTCATGATTTTTAAATAGATAAAGCTTTTATAAATCAAATAACAAAATCAATACCCCAATAGAAAAATGGAGAGGGGTGCCTGGGTGGCTCAGTCAGTTAAGCGTCTGCTTTCGGCTCAGGTCATGATTCCAGGGTCCTGGGATCGAGCCCCGCGTGAGGCTCCTTGCTCAACGAGGAACCTGCTTCTCCTCCCTCTCCCACTCCCCCTGCTTGTGCTCTCTCTCTATCTCTCTCTGTCAAATAAATAAATAAAATCTTAAAAAAAAAAAAAAAGGGAGAAAGAACAGGACCAGACAATTCATACACACACAATTTAGCCAATAAATACATGAAAAATGTTTGACCTTATCAAATGAAATAATGGAAATCAAAACAAGACAGCATTTCTTTATATACATGTGTTTGATAAAAAATGGTAATACATAGCATATATAGTACTGATGAGGGTACAGACAAATATTCTCAAACCCTGAAATTGAGACTGGTACAATCTCAGGGGGATGGGCAAAATGGGGGAAGGAGAGTGGGAGGTACAGGCTTCCAGTTATGGAATGAGTAAATCACAAAAACAAAAGGCACAGCATAAGGAATATAGTCAATGATACTGTAATAGCGTTATATGGTGACAGATGGTAGTTACACTTGTGGTGAGCACAGAATAATGTATAAACTTGTCAAATCACTATGTTGTAAACTTGAAACTAATGTAATATTGTATGTCAACTCTACGCAAATTAAAAATTTTAAATAAATAAATAAATAAACGGGCACAATCTCCCTGGAAGACAATTTAGCAATAAATATCTTTAAAAGTATACACGTTTTTGGGGAGCCTGGGTGGCTCAGTCAGTCAAGCGTCTGCCTTCAGCTCAGGTCATAATCCCAGTACCCTGGGATCGAGCCCCGCATCAGGCTCTCTGCTCGGTGGGGAATCTGCTTCTCCCTCTCCTTCTCCCCCTACCCCTACTCATGCTTGCTCTCTTTCTCTCCCTCTCTGAAATAAATAAAATCTTTAAAAATAAATAAATAAATAAAAATAAAATATGCACATACTTTTAACAAATTCTCCTTTTAGAAATTCTTCCTTGGAAATGATCATGAATCTGCACAAAGTTTAGGTACAAGAATATTCACCTTAATGTAATTCATAATAGCAAAAACTTGGAACAACCTGTAAGTTGGTCAGCTGAAAAAATTATGGTACATTCAAATGATATATCATGTAATCATTAAAAATTATAGAGGATGTGGAAAATGTCCATGTTAATGACAGGAAAAAGATGCTTAATGACATGGGAGAATGTTCAGGATGCAAGGGTGTTTTGGGTAAGAGACTGGGTCCGGAGTCAGACTGTCCGGGTTCAAATTCTGGATCCACCATAATTAGCTATGTGACATTAGGCAAATTAGTAATCCTCTCTGTACCTGTTTCTTAATGTGTAAAAAAAATATAACCCCTATGAAATAATGGATCTAGGCTACAATTATCAAAAATTACTTAAAAGCATGAGGAGGAAGGTTGATGCGGAAGTTTGTAACAGATGTACCTGACTGGAAACACCACTAATCAAGCTCAACATCAGTAAAGTGAGAAAACATAAGTGACACATAAGTGACATTATGTGCCTCCTATTGTGATACAACAGGAAATACAGTATACATCATGCCTATGAAGTATTCTTAACCCCCCCAGATTGGACCCAAATTTACCCAAGTGTCTAGATCTATTAGCATACCTTAAATATGGAGATTTAATTCCATTAAAATGAGGTTCAAGAACAATCAAAAGAAACTGATGATGGTAAAAAGTTAGAATAGTGCTTACCTCTGGGGCAGGTATAGACTAGGAAGGGACAAAAGGAGACTTTATGGGTTACCAGAAGTTTTCTATATTGACGTGAGTGTACTTTATATACTTTATTGTGTGTATGTGATAGCTTAGTTTTTAAAAATGGAAAGAAGTAAAGCTCCTGCTTTTCACCACTGTCTAGTGGTAGGACGACAAGTAGGCATGGTTACGGAATCAGACATGATGCCAAGAGGAAGCAGCAGTGTCCTGTGCCGGGCTCCCCACTGTGGGCCTTGTTCTGTGGGGCTCTCCCTGCTGCCAAGAAGAGCTGGGGTGGGGAGAGAGCAAGGCCTGGGCCAAAAAAACTACGGTACTTTTTAGGGAAATCTTACAGAGTAGCCGTTCACAAGGATTTCCACATCACTAGTAAACTAAGAATACTGGCTGTGTTGTAAAAATGGGCTTTAATTTCATGTAAAGGATTTCAACAAGCCACCTCATCTACGCACTTGGACAAGCTGGTAATGTGAATTAGATATTAGCAGTTAAAGCTAAGGCAATGTCTTATGGCTGGCTCCTTGGAAGAGTAGGCTACAGAAACATTAGAACTTTGAGAATTGATGCAGTTTCCTTTGAAATGCCAAAAGACTGTTTTGGAAATTGGGCTAATTATAGGAACATGAAGGAGGAGTCAGGCCCCTCTCCCACTCAACCCAGTCCTTCATCTCCACCTTTACCCCTGGCCAGCAGAGCCTGAGAAATGTGCATTTTCAGTGTTCATCATCCCAATGGTAGAGGTGTACCAGAAGTTACAGAGAAAAAATACATGTTATGCTCATGTACTCTATGGCATACATTCCTTCTTGGCTCTGATAATCCCAATGATACATGCAAATAGAAGTCGGAGGTTGCACTTGACCCTGCAATACTTTAAGCTTAAAATTCACACCTCCTGTGAGAGAATGATTTCTTATAATGGTGCACTTGTCTGGTATGTTTTCATACTCATATTTAGGACTAAAGCAAATAGAGAAAGTTGGTCTTTCTTTAAAGAGTGGAAAATATTTTTTAAAAAATTTCACTCTCATGGTATTCTTCTTTCACTAATAAAAAAATTTAAGTGGTTGGAGATCTAGGTCCTCTTCTTTAGCCAGGAGAGACACCCAGAAATTAGGAAAATTCAGGGCTATGTCCAAAGAAATGAGGCATGGTTAGGCAGAATCTTTGTAAATCCTTTGAATGCTGGTGAAAAGAGGAATTCAGTGTGATTTCTTGATCGCAGACAAATTAGCCAAACTGAAGCTGAGATCACTTCCTTTTCGGCCTTAGGTCACATGCTATTGGATACATGATGGAATTACTAAATGGATACTGTATACCACTGGTCCACACTTAAGTGACTGGTCTGCCTTATTTCAAAGCTTCAAGCTATCTAAACTCAGTATAGCAGTCCATGGCTAAGTTTACGTAATGCAAGTTAAAGAAACCCTTCCTAATTCTGTTATACAGCTCGATATAAAAATATCAAAAGTATACTTATTGGCTTATGGAGAAATTCATTAGTTTATCTTAATTTAAACCCTATCTTTAGAGTGAACAATTGTTTTCTTTGTCCTTACTCTCCAGTATCTCATCTTCTAGTGCCTTAAGGGCACTCAATAAATAGTATTTTTTTTCTTAAAAAAAAGTGCAATCTTTCGGGGCTCCTGGATGGCTCCATTGGTTGGGCGTCTGACTTCAGCTCAGGTCCTGATCTCAGGGTCCTGGGACCGAGCCCCACCCACATCAGGCTCCCCGCTCAGTGGGGAGTCTGCTTCTCCCTCTCCCTCTGCCCCTCCCCCTGCTTGTGTGCTCATGCTCTCTCAAACAAATAAAGTCTTAAAAAAATTAAATATAAGAAAGCAATCTTCTTAGCAAAAATAAAAATTTGAGGCTATACTGTATGCCAAACACTATTCTAAATATTACCTTATTTAATCCTTACGATAGCCCTATGAGGTAAGTGCTATTAAGATCTTCACATGATACACTAGGCCACTGAGGCAACAAGAGGTTAAGAAATGTTCCCATGGTCACAGAGCCAACAAGCAGCAGTTTGGGATTTGAACCCAGGCACTGTGACTCAAGAGCTCACGCTCTTACTACTCTCAGCTTATGTAGTCTGGAGCAATTTCCTTTGAGTTGGTGGGTTCAATTCTTAGCACCACTTTATTTACCAGCTGAATGAGTCCTGGACAAACTGCTAAAGGTCTCCGTACCACAATTTCCTCACCTATAAATGGGTCTAACAACAGCCTCTCTATAGGATTTATGGAAAATTAGATGAGATTATATTGCAGACAACCTGGCAAACAGTAGCCATTCAACAAGAGCTAGTGCTATTCCTTCCCTGTCTGATATTCCTCTTCTCTTTAAGCTTGCCGCTGCTCAGCAAGTGTGAAACTTCCCATTCCAGCTCCAGTGAAAATCAGGTCCCAACATAGCTCAGGAGAGGAGACCAAGCAGTGGTAGGAAAACTGGCACTATTGCTGCCAACTACACCCTTGGCGGGTGCAGTTCATCTCAGCCCCAAAACAGTCCTCACCGTGCGAGCATAAGAAACCTCCAACGTACACAGACTGTGGTTCCAAAGCCATACTGCCCCCCTTTTTCAGACGATGGAAAACTCACCTAATGCTCTGACAATTCGCATCAGGACTTCCCCGACTTTCATTCTGGTCTCCGGTGTGTGCTTGTCTTTATCACTGTCATACTGAGCCAACAGGCCAAGCAAGATTTTCTCAGGGTATGCATCTGAGAGCAGGGCAACCCCTGGGGTTAAAAAAAATAAAAAGAAAGGATTCATTATGATTTAAAACTGGAAGGCAAATAAACCCAGACAGCCTGTGATGGGATCAACACTGAGACACTTAAACCCACCTCTGCAATTCTACCAGGAAGGGCTGCCCTTTATTTGGATGACAACTCAGTGAGTGCAAAGAACATGGGTCTGGGAGTTCAGACGCCTGGATTCTTCTGGTCTCAGTCCTCTATGATCTCTAAGATCACTTCCAGCACCGACATTCTATGATTTATGGATTCTAGAGTCTAAAAGCAGAGGCTAGATGATCACATATTGTGGCAGGGATTCACACAGCAGCAGGAGAAGACTAGATTAAATACCCTCTAGGGAGCCCTCCAAGTCTGAGACTCTAAGGTTCTCTGACTAGCATCATCCCTGCCAGCATATCAGTCGAATATCCTGTCTCTGCTGCAGTTCTCTGTTCCAATATGAGTATTCTCTGTAAAACTGTCAACGAGGAGAGTAATCTCCACAAGGAAATATCTTCAGAGCATTCTGGGCATGATCAGTAGGAGACCCATGATTATTTATGGCTGAGTTCCCTGATCAGAAATGGGGAAGGTCCTGCTCTTGAGTCCATATTCCAAGGGGAGTACTCCCCCCTCCCCTTATCTGGAGGGAATAGGTTCCAAGACTCCCAGTGTATGCATGAAATTGCAGATAGCTCCAAACAATCTACATCCTATGTTTCTTCCCATACATACCTACCTTTGATAAAGTTCAATTTATAAATTAGGCAATGTAAGAAGTTAACAACAATAACTAATAATAAAATAGAACAATTATACCAATATACTGTAATAAGTGTTATGTGAATGGGGTCTCTCTCTCTCAAAATATCTTATTGTACTCCACACACCCTTCTTCTTGTGAAGAAGTGAGATAATAAAATGCCTACGTGATGAGATAAAGTGAGGCAAATGGTGCAGGCATTGTGGCAGGTTACAACTGACCTTCTGATGATTAGTCAGAAGGAGGCTTATCTGCTTCCAGACCACAGGTGACCGCAGGTAACTGAAACCGTGCAAAGCAAAAGTGCAGATTAAGTGGGGACTGCTGTACATGCTGATCCCTTCTGCCGTCATGCCAGTACCTCCTAGATGGGTAATCATCTGAGCCCTGCCCCATATTAGGCAAACTTCACAGGGGTGGAGCGAGGAGGGGAGATATGGCCCAAGATAGGATCAGAAATAAAGCCCCTGGTCTCAAAAGTATATTAATAGAAGTTCTGTTACTTGAGTGGAAAATGTTATAGACTTCTAAAGAACAGTAATGAAGAAGAAAAACAAAGGAAGGAAATACAGGTTTCAAAATATATTCAGGAGGAAAATGCTTCTTTGTATCACCTCCACCTCAACTACTCTGGTCTATCATTTGTGGCCTGCTACTTTTCTTTTTTTCCCCAACCGGTCTCTCTGCTTTTACCCTATACCCTCACTGCAGCTGGAAGCATCTGGTTAAAACAAGTCAGGCCCCATCATTCTTCTGCCCAAAGCCCTTAGTGGTTTCCCTTCTCCCCTGAATATGAGCAACCCCCCACCCCCACCTGCCTTTGTTCACTCTCCGACCTGATCTTTTACTGTCCTCAGCCACTCCGGCCTACTCACTGTTCTTAGAGTAGACCAAGCTGCTCCGGGCCCATGGTCCTCCCCTGGTATCCTGTCTAGGCTGCTCCTCTTCCAGGTAGCCTTACAGCTTGCTCCCCAACCCCATGGTGTCTCTGTTCAAATATCATACTTATCCCTTCCCCTACCACTCTTTATCCCCCTCGCCCTGCTTCACTCTTCTTCTTAGCACCTATTATTACCTGGCATGTTATATACAGTATCTGTTTATTTATTGACTGCTCTCCTCCTTAGAATGTAAGCTTTACAAAGTCAAGGATTTTTGTTGTTGTTGTTGTTCTCTGTTGTAGCCTCAATGTCTAGAAGAGTGCCAGCACATGTCAGGTGCTCAGTAACTATTTGTTGAATGAATTACTAAAAGGTTCAAAGATACAGTCCTGATATAAATTTCAGGAATTAAAGAAAGAGAAGACGGGGAAGGAGTAATAGAAATGCTTAAGAAATCCTTAATCATTTTTCATCTGAGTTTACCAATCTCCCATTTTAATTTGATATTCATGCAGGCAAAGTCTACATACTATTTCCTTAAAAAAAAAAAAAGATTTATTTATTTATTTGAGAGAGAGGGAAGAGGGGCAGAGGGAGAGAGAGAATCCTGAAGCAGACTCCCTGCTGAGTGCAGAGCCGGATGTACGCTGGGCTGGATCCCAGGACCCCAAGATCATGATCTGAGCTGGTAACAAGAGTCGGCTGATTAACCAACTGAGCCATCCAGGTGCACCTATTTTCTATGTTATAGGTTGTGATTCCATTCTCTTATTTAAATCAGATATACACAAAGGCAGTGCACCTGCTGAGGACTGCACCTGCCTGCCTCTTTTTTGCCTTCTCCACCCCTGTCTTTTCATTGCTTCCAAAAAGCCTGGGAAGTCCCTGCATATGGTCCTAAAGCACATCTTCCTTTATGTGGCCTCCAATTTTACACAAGCAGAAGCTCTTCTCTTCAGGAAGTTTCAGGCTGTGGCAGAACCTGAATTAGACAGTTTCCCTGCTGGCACAATATGACGGTGCATTTGTTGTTAGCTCTATTATGCAAAATGACAGGGAAGTTCTTGGAGGTCCAAGGTGGCGTTAAAGATATTTTAGCATAGGGGAAAATGTCTGTGGCTAAGAGAAAGATAAATTGCTTACGAAGGGAGAGAAAGGAAACAGCTTCCAAATCTTCCAAAGAATGCAAAGCAGAAGTGAACTGGTAGCTGGTAACTGCAGTTCTGGCAGCCACTGTATCACTGATAAAAAGGCCTGGTATACATCATAGATCTATGGCAATCATAACTACTTTTCATCAGAAGTTCCCCAAGTCAGAAATCTGGTAAATTTGTTTCCTTTTAGGAATACAGTTGTGACTTTATAATGGAAATCGGTGGGAAAATGGGATTTGGTTTATAAAACTTTGATCTATATCTAGCTTTTCTGAAAAACATTTATTTCTAAGTCCCTCCTACTGTCGCTTATGCCTATTTTCTCTCATTAATCTTTAGCAGAAAATAGTTATTTCCTTCTCACAATATATCCTGCTATATACTTCAAAACCAAACGAGCTCTTGATTTCCTTTCTGTAGCAGACATACATTTTGGTGGCACACAGCATCTACTCTGTCTTCTGCGAGCAAAACCTTGTGGTCCTTTGGGAACTATTCCTTTCCTATCCTTAGTCTCTGTGGTTTGAGTGGAGCTAACTACCCACTTTCTCTCCCTCCATGTGTAAACTCAGATCCCAGGCAGGCCAGTTAGGACATTCCATCCCATGCCCACACAACGATGGGCTCAGGACTGGGCAACGAGACTCAATTCTGGAGCCCACACTGGAACTACTGGGAAAGATAAGCTCTTTTCCCCTGCCCCCGCTGTTGAAGTTATTAGCCTGGCGCTGCCTGTGGCCATTATGTGGAGAAAACACACCCAAAAATAAAGCCAACACAGAAGAGGGTCAAGCCAAGAGAGGGAAGGAGAAAAGAGACATGATGTCACGCTTTGAGCCTCTGGATCCAACAGTATTTCCATCCACTAGATTCTGTGCATACAAAAATCAATAAATATCCTTTTATGGGGCACCTGGGTGGCTCAGTCAGTTAAGCGGCTGCCTTTGGCTCAGGTCATGATCCCAGGGTCCTGGGAGCGAGTCCCGCATCAGGCTCCCTGCTCAGCGGGGAGCCTGCTTCTCCCTCTGCCTGCCTCTCTGCCTACTAATGTTTCTATCTCTCTGTCAAATAAATAAATAAAATCTTGAAATAAATAAATAAATAAATAAATATCTTTTTATGTGCATGGCAGTTTTGATTTTTTTCATCCAAAGGAATCCTAACACATCCTTCTTCAGGTTAAAAAACATTTTTGAAATTTTTATTTATTTACTTACTTACGTACTTTTCCTATAATGCCTAACTTTTAATTCCACTAGGGAGCTTTAAATTCTTCCACTCTTGCATTAAAAGGTTGCCAATAGCAAAGCCCAGTTTCCTTGCTTCCCACAGTCCCATGTTAGCAGTTGTTTATCTTCTTGATTGCCTTTTCCCCAAACTGCTGCCAAATGGTCCTCTGACTGTTTGAGTTTTACCTTCTAGGATACAGCTGCTACCTACGAGTTTATAAATCCCTAGAGGACAAGGGCAGCTCCCTCCTTACTCTTACAGCAAGCAGCTGTGAGACTGCTTACATGATGGTTAAGACTACATGACAATTAAAGAGATGAAATTCTGTGTGGCTGCTTTTGTTTCTTATTTGAAAAACTCTCTGAATTTTGACAACTGAGGAAGCACAGCCGTAACCTTCACATGACCCTTGGTCCCTCGCACTCGATAATTCCTTTGTAATTTAAAAATGGGGTAATTTCTGGGTCAGCACAGGCTTCAAGGAAACACAACACATCAATCCCTTTGGCAAAAAGAACCAAATGACCGTGTGAGAAATACCTGCTCCTGCTCTGATTGCAGGAAAATGACTACGTATTTCAAGATGTGGCCTAACAGATAAATTACACAGAAGATAAAGGTGAACCTAAAATGGCCAGGGTTCATGAAAACATTCTGATCTGTATTTTCAGGCAAAACATAGGATATAGGCAAATTAACTCAAGTGAAAAAATATTAATGAAAGTACATTATGCAACAAAACAGAGACAGACAACTTTGTAAAGCCACCATTTATCTCCCCAAAAGACTTTCCTTGCAAAGCCGGAAATGTATTCTAATCCCAACAGTGTTGACTTCAAGACGATTCCTCAGCAAGGTGTTCAGTGATTCTGCAGACCTCCAGCAGTAAAAGGAGCCTAGGTATAGTCTTACCTTATACAACACTCTTGCATTGTAGGATAGTTTAACTCTAAATGTCTTTGCTGACTGGCTCTATCCTAAGAACCTGCTAAGCCAATCTTCACTTTAAAACTAACCTGCCTCGGGGCGCCTGGCTGGCTCAGTTGGTTAAGCGACTGCCTTTGGCTCAGGTCATGATCCTGGAGTCCTGGGATCGAGTCCCGCATCGGGCTCCCTGCTCGGCAGGGAGTCTGCTTCTCCCTCTGACCCTCTCTCTCTCTCATTCTCTCTCTCAAATAAATAAATAAAATCTTAAAAAAAAAAAACTAACCTGCCTCATTCTCCTGGGCACATAACAACCTACCTCCCAAAATACCCACATCAACCTGGAAAACCACCTACTCCCTCAAACTTCTCAGGTATTTCTGCTGACAAAACTGTAAGATACACAAAACATATTGTATGATTCCATTTACATGAAATGCCCAGAATAGGCAAATCAGAATAGACAGAAAGTAGATTTAGTGGTTACCTAGGGCTGCAGGAGGTAGGGGGAAATAGGGAGTGACTGCTAATAGAAGTGAAGTTTCTTTCTGGAGCAATAAAAACCTTCCAAAATTGATTGTGGTAATGGGTACACACTCTGAATATACTAAAAGCACTGAATTGTACACTTTAAATGAGTGAATTGTATGGTATATGAATTATATCCCAAAATGTTATTATTAAAAGAAACTATAAAAGCTATTTCATATCTACCCGTTTAGGTTTCTAGAATAGAAGAAAAAGGGAGAAAATAACATAGCTCATCTTAAATATAAAGGGAAATCCAGGTCCAGAAGCAAAATGTCAGCTTCTTTTTGTATTCAAATCTATTTTGGTTGCCCCTGTAGGGTGAAGGTGGACAGAGGGAGAAAAGGATTTGTTATCTGAATGGGAAAAAAAAAGTCAAGTATTTCACATTTCACAGAACCTCTCTAACATGTGTAAGAAAATATATTACGTCTAAAATTCTAAGTTCTGTGTTAAGCCAGAAACTCTACTCTAGGCATTTGTCCTAACAGATATACTAGCACAAATAGAAAATTACTTATGTACAAAATCATCACTGTAGTACTATTGATAAAGAAAAGACTGGAAACAAATTAAATATTCATCAATAGAGAACTGATTAAGTTGTGGTCACTCATATAAGGGGATACAATGCATCCATAAAAAAATAAAGCTTTTTAAGAACTGTTATGGAATAAATTCTAAGATCTACTGTTAGGTATAAAGCAAAGCACAAAACCATGTGTATAGAATTCAACCATTTCTGTACAAAAGGGAAATATACACTCATAAAATATTTCTGGAAGGATACACAAGAAACTCCTGATATTGGTTGTTTCTGGGGAGGGAAACGGGGAAAGATATGAGAGAAGAAAGTTTTTATTCTGTATCTTTTTGTACCTTTTGAACTTTGAACCATGTGATGTATTATCTATCAAATATAAATTTTACAAATAAAAGTTAAAAAAGTCTGTGATAAGGGACATGGTCTTTTAAAATAGACCAGCCTCTTTTAGAGACAAGAGTGTAAAAAGAATGTGCAATCAAGTGTTGTAGAATGACCACAAACGTTTGTATTCTCTTCCTCCTGAAATCCTACTAAGTGACAAAAAAGGCATAAACCCATAAACAAGAATAAAGAGAATGGGATAGGTGTCAAAAGCTGAGTCTGGGTAAATAGAACGAAGATGGAACATTGTAATGACATATATTCAATACAGCTGTTAAATCATTTGGAAGAAATTAGCAATAATTACATAGAAAACTAAACAAATGGATAAGGAAGACTGAACTAGGCTCAGCAATGAACAATACCCAAAGAGTCAACAGTAAATACAGCCCAAAGATGTAGTCAAAAATCGTGATGTGCAAATGGCAGGAGGGGAGGGACATGCGTGTGCATGTGCGGTGTGCATGTGTGTGTACATGTGTGCATGCGTTAAATCCTCATCCAACATATGGAAAATGAGTAGATAATCAAGAGAAATATGGGATGCCTGGCTGGCTCAGTCAGTGGAGCATGTGACTCTTGATCTCAGGGTTGTAGGTTCGAGCCCCATGTTGGTGTAGAGATTACTTAAAAATAAAATCTTTAAAAGAAAAATAAAAGAGGGCCGCCTGGGTGGCTCAGTCGTTAAGCATCTGCCTTCTGCTCAGGTCGTGATCCCAGGGTCCTGGGATTGAGCCCCGCATGGGGCTCCCTGCTCCACGGGAAGCCTGCTTCTCCCTCCCTCTCCCACACCCCCTGCTCGTGTTCCCTCTCTCGCTGGGTCTCTTTCTGTCAAATAAATAAATAAAACCTTAAAAAAAATGTGTGAGCATTTTATTTACAAACGGGAAGGTAATCACTAAAAGAAACTACTTAAAAAGGGGTGGAAAAGGAATGGTTATCTTTGGGGACTGGAACTGTGAGGGGGAAGCAGCAGGGTAGGAGATAAGCTTTTTGACTCGTTACAAACTAGGTTCAAAGTAATTAATAAAAGTAAGTTTATTTTAAAAACTAGAAAGAATATAAAAAGCATATTAACCTAGAGAGGAAGCCCAGTGAAAGAACAATAATGGGCAAGAGAAGAGGTCGGGCACAGGAGAACTTTCCTTTTACAAAAAGGACGACGAAAAGATCCTCACCGACCTGGGCCCGTCCGCTCTCGCAGCTCTCTGACAGAAAGATACGAAAGGATAAAACCTGAGGAGGAGGAAAAGAAAATACCCTTAGCAGGGTACTTCAGCTGTTACTTTTGAGATCTTTCATTATGATGAAAGCCAACAATAATTTCAGCTCCAAGAATCGAGGAAGTTGCACAAACTGGGGAAGTTGGTTATTAAATCAAGGAAGTGTGGGGAATTCAACTGGATGGCTGGTCTGTCTTTGTAATTAGAGTAAATGACAACGTCTAGATGCCAATTCAATGTTAAGTTTCTCTACAGCTCCAAAGCTGTGCTAAGTGTGGACAAGCCCCAACAAATTTATAAAGATTCAATATGACTGAGTGTTACCCAGGCCTGAAGAAAAAACAGGGTTAGACTAATAAACTATCACGGTTAACAGCTAAAGATTTGTGAGAACCATACCTAGAGTCTATCTCTTTAAGTCCGGATCTAAATATTAACATTCGAAGGGCAGCTGGGTGGTGCAGTCAGTTAAGCGTCCGGCTCAGGTCGTGATCTCACGGTCATGAGATCGAGCCCCACGTCGGGCTCAGGGCAGGGTCTGGTTAAGATTCTCCCTCTATCCCTACATCACCCTGTGCTCTTGCTCTCTCTCTCTCTCTCTCAAATAAATAAATACATCTTTAAATAATAATAACACATTCAAACACTAAAATAATGCCAATGTATTTTGCTTGTTTTCTACTTCCCATTTTGGAGGGAAAATGTTCAAAGGAGTGCATCTATATTGGCTCATAGTTAGCTATACTTGCTGGAAGCCATTTGGATCACAAAATATTATTACAATAAACAAACATCTATTAGCAAAGACAGATTCCAAATATATACTGAAGATTTTCAACATGCCAGGCCATTCTAAGCACTTTTACATGCATTCGTCCATTTAATGCTCCCAACAATCCTTGGAAGTAGATATTATTATTATTCTTAATTTTATGAAGGGAGAAGTTGAGGAACAGATGGGTGAAAAATGTGACCCAAGATATTTGGCACTTGGCAGAGCAGAATTGCAAACCTGCACTGCTGCCAGGGAGAAAGTAACTGCTGGAATAATACTAGCTTTGAAAATCCTAACCCCAAAGGTAGCGAACTTTACATTTTCAAGTATATGCTCTCAGCCTTACGTTTTACTGAACTCCGAGGTCAGAGGAAGAAGAGGCACTCCGCACACTGCATCCCATAAGAGAAAGGCCTGAATTCTCTAGACTATAGTTTGTCTAGTGGGGCTTCATAGGGACTGCTTCATTTCTACTTGGTATCTTTATTTAGCCTGTCACAAAGGGAGGTGAGTGATGTTAATGAAAGTCACAAATGATTCTAACTTGAGACGCTGCTGACATTAGTGGTAACAGAGAAGCCATACAAAAGGAAATTGAGAACTTGGATTTTCAGGAGTTCCAGTTTTTAACCAGTGATCCTCAAACACCTCCACTCTACTTGACACTGCAAGCCCCCTAAATCTCGTATTCTACGAGATAATAACAAATAAATAAATAAACAAAATTCAAAACAGCCCCCAAAAGCTTAGAGTCCACCTTGTCAGGGCTGCCTCTATCAAACACCTGTGGGCGACAGAGAGGGAGGGGTAAGGCAGAGAGCTGAGGAAAACGGAGCCTCAAGGACGCCACCACCATCAAGGGTTCTGTTGTATGTGCAGAAATTCGAACAAAGCTGCCTGCATACTGGCTGAAGGCAGAAGTGAGGAAGGAAGGACAGGAAAACAACAATTACCGCTGCTTTCAGGGTAATCACTGCCCTACGCATTCTGACAAACCCACATTTCAGCTGTTCCAGGGTGAAAACTAAAGCAGCAGGATGTCATTCATTTAATTCTCTTTATGTAGCTTTCCAAGAATAAAAAAGGACATTAACATTCTCTTTATTTTTTTTTAAAGATTTTGTTTATTTATTTGAAAGAGAGAGAGTGCGAGAGAGAGCATAAGCAGCGGGAGCAGCAGTGGGAGAGGGAGAAGCAGGCTCCCCGCCGAGCAGGGAGCTCGATGCAGGACTCGATCCCAGGACCCTGGGAACATGGCCCAAGCCGAAGGCAGACGCTTAACCAAGCCACCCAGGCGCCCCAACATTCTCTTTATGATATCAAAACATTTACTGGTAAAAAGAAAAAAGGGACTTCCGATTTCCCATAAAATATTGAGTGGTTCTCTTTTAGCTGAATCTTGGTAAGAAAATAAAACTCTTTACACCTCTTAACACCCAAGATGGGTGGTCCTAGTAGCAGAAATACTAACTAAACTGCAGACTCATTTTTTCCGAAGTTTTCTACTGGCATTTCACCTCAAGCATACTCGAAGAGAAGTTGCAGAATCAGCAGAGCTGACTGATGCGTCAGGCTCTCACTCGTTTGAGGGAGCCAAAGGCTCCCCAGGGAGTTGTCACCTGGCCTGCAGCTCCAACAAGACAGGGCTGATCTTTCACGTTCTCTGGTGTCTCAGGGCTAGGAGACTTGCTCTGTGCTTTGAGCACCAAGCAGTGACACAGGCAAGACACAAATGCTAATGAAATGCTCCTTTTTTCCTGCATTAAGCCTAGCACAAGTCCTGATGAGAGGATTAGGCAAGTCTCTGTGATAGGCATTCCAGGCTAGGACTTGCTTAGAAAGTGTTGTCAAATCAGTAACCGTGACGTGTAGGACTTAAACTGTAGTTTCACATGGAAACCAGGCAGAGCTACTATAAATTTCACCCAAAGAGCCCCTTCTCCTCTGATAAAGGCACATATACAAACACTCCGCCTATAAACCTTTTCATGGACCCTCTAGAAGTCCACACAGCCCTCAGGTTAAAATCCCTGTGCTAAGTAAGGCACCCATAAATAGAGGGGAAAGGAGAAACCATTAAAAATTTGCTTGCACAATGAAAAGAACTTGACTTTTTTTTCCCCTGGTGGTATAAATAATACATGGTCACGGTAAAAGATGCAAATACTAGTGAAAAGCAAAAGAAGAAAGTAAAATAAAAATCACCTTTGGAAGGGATAGGAGCATTCGGGAGTGAAGGGGAGAGAATCTTTAAGATAATGAAGATATTGTAAAATTGATTGTGGTGATAGATGCACAACTCTGTGAATATACTAACAGCTACTGTATTTTACATTTAAAAAGGGCATATTGTATGGTATATGAATTATATCCCAGTTAAGCAGTTTTTTTTTTAAAAATCACCTGAAATCAACACATTTTAGTGCCCTCTCATTCGTACACCATTCCTTGAATCACACACTCTCTCTCTCTCTCACACACACACAGTTTTTATTGTGGACAACTTTGTTTTAACAGCTTTCTTTTTTAAGGGAGGATGGAGGGGCGCCTGGGTGCTTACTCGGTTAAGTGGATGCCTTCAGCTCAGGTTATGATCTCAGGGTCCTGGGATCAAATTGGAGTCTGTTTCTCCCTCTCCCTCTGCTTGTCTCTCCCTCACTTGTGCGCTCTCTCTTTCTCTTTCTGAAATAAATATTTTTTAAAAAGGGGGGGAGGATGGGCGGAATTTATTGCCTCAGATGGCACCCCTTTTACACTAGACAATTTGAGGTGGTCCAATGATAACACTGAACACTTTAATAGTAACATTATAAGTAATAACAATAAGGATGATAGAAAGAGAAGGGGGGCGCCTGGGGGGCTCAGTCGTTAAGTGTCTGCCTTCAGCTCAGGTCATGATCCCAGGGTCCTGGGATCGAGCCCCGCATCGGGCTCCCTGCTCAACGGGAAGCCTGCTTCTCCCTCTCCCACTCCCCCTGCTTGTGTTCCCTCTCTTGCTGTGTCTCTCTCTGTCAAATAAATAAAATCTTAAAAAAAAAAAAAAAGGAAAAAAGTTAAAAAAAAAAAGAGAAGGGATTTCTTTCAAATTTTACTTCAGTTAAAAAGACGGAGATGGAGGCGCCTGGCTGGCTCAGTCAGTGAAGGACATGATTCTTGATCTCAGGGTCATGAGTTCGAGCCCCACATGGGTGTAGAGATTACTTTTTTTAAAAAAGGGGGTGGAGGAGTAAAAAAAAACCCAAATCAGTTACATAAGAATATACAGAAGTACTTTGTAGCTAGGGCATAAATCATAATGTTTGGAAAACATCTTTAAGTAAAGGCAATGGAAAAAATTCTCTCATGCATTCACCCATTAATAGAGTATGTATTATGTGTCAGATACTGTTACTAAGTGATACAAATATAATAGGACAGTGTCTGTCTAGAGAAAGAGACAAATTAGCCAATGATTACAAGACAGTGTGGTTGATACTGCAAGTTGGGAATAATGACAACATAGGGAGAGAGGAGTCAAAAAAGGGGGGTGGGGTGGGGGTGGGGCTTCCTGGAGAAGGGACATGTGAGCCCTGCTGCGAAAGGCACTAGGTTCTGCAACTGTGAGCTATGCCCAGGCGCAAGAGCTAATGGCACAATTATTCAGTGTGGAAAAAGTTCCATAGACCTTTTAGACAGAACGATGCTAGGCACCCACCTCCTACTTACACTTTTAGGGTGGATTCCCCAAAGAGAAATAATTGGCTCCAAGGGCATAAACATTTTCAAAGCTACATTCCAAAAATGTCCCCATTAGTTTTCCTACCAAGAGTGATCAAGTGTGCCTCGGCCAGCACTGGGTATTCTCATTTAAAAAACAAAACAACACTGTGTTTTTGAAATGTCACAAAAAGGGGTGCCTGGGTGGCTCAGTCGATTGTCTGCCTTCGGCTCAGGTCGTGCTCTCAGGGTCGTGGGATCGAGCCCCGTATCGGGCTCCATGCTCAGCGGGAAGCCTGCTTTCTCCCTCTCCCCCTCCCCCTACTTGTGTTTCCTCTCTCCTGTCTCTCTCTCTCTGTCAAATAAATAAATAAAATCGTAAAAAAATAAATGTCACAAAAAGTTACATTTATTATTTTAATCTACCTTTCTTCGCTTATTAAAAAAATATTTTACCAAAATTTTATTACTTTTATTCCTCTACCATGAATTGCCTATTTATTTTTATCCATTTATATACTGGATATTTTTATCAACCTCTATAGGCTCTTTATGTAGTTAAGGCATTAACTGTTTACTTGTCCCTTTTGTAAAAAACACAGGTTTAAAGAGATAGAATTCCCATGCCATAAAATTCACCATTTTAATGTGTACAATTCAGTAATCTTTACTATATTTGTGTAGTTGTGCAAACAACATCACTATTTAATTCCAGGACATTTGTATTACTCCAAAAAGAAACCTCCTACTCATTAGCAGCCATGTCCGTTCTCCACCCAGACTCCACAGCTCTAGGCGACCTCAAATCTACTTTCTGTCTCTACAGAATGATGCTTGACCTTTCTGCTGCTAATTTTCTGTATTATATTCTGCAGTTTAATAAGGCTGTTTTTTAATTTTTTTATTAACATAAAATGTATTATTTGTATCAGGGGTACAGGTCTGTGATTCATCAGTCTTACACAATTCACAGTGCTCACCATAGCACATACCCTTCCCATTGTCCATCACCCAGCCACCCCATCCCTCCCACCCCCCTCCCCTCCAGCAACCCTCACTTTGTTTCCTGAGATTAAGAGTCTCTTATGGTTTGTCTCCCTCTCTGGTTTTGTTTTCATGTCTTCCTCTCTTCCCCTATTTGTATTTTGTGCCAATACCATACTGTCTTGATGATGACAGCTTTGTAATAGAGCTTGAAGTCCAGAATTGTGATGCCACCAGCTTTGCTTTTCTTTTTCAACATTCCTCTGGCTATTTGGGGTCTTTTCTGGTTCCATACAAATTTTAGGATTATTTGTTCCATTTCTGTGAAAAAAGGTGATGGTATTTTGATAGGGACTGCATTAAATGTATAGATTGCTCTAGGTATCATAGACATTTTAACAATATTTGTTGCTCCAATCCATGAGCATGGAACATTTTTCCATTTCTTTCTGTCTTCCTCAATTTCTTTCACGAGTACTCTATAATTTTCTGAGTACAGATTCTTCACCTCTTTGGTTAGATTTATTCCTAGGTATCTTATGGTTTTGGGTGCAACTGTAAATGGGATCAACTCCTTAACTTCTCTTTCTTCTGTCTCACTGTTGGTATATAGAAATGCAACTGATTTCTGTGCATTGATTTTATATCCTGCCACTTTACTGAATTCCTGTATGAGTTCTAGCAGTTTTGAAGTGGAGTCTTTTGGGTTTTCCACATAAGTATCATATCATCTGCAAAGAGTGAGAGTTTGACTTCTTCTCTGCCAATTCGGATGTCTTTTCTTTTTGTTGTCTGATTGCTGAGGCTAGGACTTCTAGTAGTATGTTGAACAGCAATGGTGATAGTGGATATCCCTGCCGTGTTCCTGACCTTAGCAGAAAAGCTCTCAGGTTTTCTCCATTGAGAATGATATTTGCTGTGGGTTTTTCATAGATGGCTTTTACGATATTGAGGTATGTACCCTCTATCCCTATACTCTGAGAGTTTTGATCAAGAAAGGATGCTGTACTTTGTCAAATGCTTTTTCTGCATCTATTGAGAGGATCATATGGTTCTTCTCCTTCTTTTGTTAATGTAGTGTATCACATCGATTGATTTGCAGATATTGAACCAACCTTGCAGCCCAGTAATAATTCCCACTTGGTCGTGGTGAGTAATCCTTTTAATGTACTGTTGGATCATATTGACTAGTATTTTGGTGAGAATTTTTGCATCCATGTTCATCAGGAATATTGGTCTGTAATTCTCCTTTTTGATGGGGTCTTTGGTTTTGGGATCAAGGTAATGCTGGCCTCACAAAATGAGTTTGGAAGTGTTCCTTCCATTTCTATTTTTTGGAACAGTTTCAGAAGAATAGGTATTAATTCTTCTTTAAATGTTTGGTAGAATTCCCTTGGGAAGCCATTTGGCCATGGGCTCTTATTTTTTGGGAGATTTTTGATTACTGCTTCAATTTCCTTGCTGGTTATGGGTCTCTTCAGGTTTTCTATTTCTTCTCTTCCTGGTTCAGTTTTGGTAGTTTATACATCTCTAGGAATGCATCCATTTCTTCCAGATTGTCTAATTTGCTGGCATATAGTTGCTCATAATATGTTCTTATAATTGTTTGTATTTCTTTGGTGTTGGTTGTGATCTCTCCTCTTTCCTTCATGATTTTATTTATTTTGGTCCTTTCTCTTTTCTTTTTGATAAGTCTGGCCAGGGGTTTATCAATCTTATTAATTCTTTCAAGGAACCAGCTCCTAGTTTCGTTGATCCGTTCTACTGTTCTTTTGGTTTCTAGTTCATTGATTTCTGCTCTGATCTTTATTATTTCTCTTCTCCTGCTGGGTTTAGGCTTTATTTGCTGTTTTTTCTCTAGCTCCTTTAGGTGTAGGGTTAGGTTGTGTATTTGAGACCTTTCTTGTTTCTTGAGAAAGGCTTGTATTGCTATATACAAGTTTTTCATAGATGGCTTTTGTGATATTGAGGTATGTACCCTCTATCCCTATACTCTGAGAGTTTTGATCAAGAAAGGATGCTGTACTTTCCTCTTAGGACCACCTTTGCTGCATCCCCCAAATTTTTGAGCAGTTGTGTTTCATTTTCATTTGTTTCCATGAATTTTTTTTTTAATTCTTCTTTAATTTCCTGGTTGACCCATTCATTCTTTAGTGGGATGCTCTTTGCCTCCATGTATTTGAGTTCTTTCCAACTTTCCTCTTATGATTGAGTTCAAGTTTCAAAGCATTGTGGTCTGAAAATATGCAGACTGATATATGATCCCAATCTTTTGGTACCGGTTGAGACCCGATTTGTGACCCAGGATGTGATGTATTCTGGAGAATGTCCCATGTGCAGTAGAGAAGAATGTGTATTCTGTTGCTTTGGGATGGAATGTTCTGAATATATCTGTGAAGTCCATCTGGTCCTGTATGTCATTTAAAGCCCTTATTGCCTTGTTGATCTTTTGCTTAGATGATCTGTCCATTTCAATGAGGGAGCTTGTTAAAGTCCCGAACTATTATTGTATTATTGTCGATGTGTTTCTTTGATTTTGTTATTAATTGGCTTATATTATTGGCTGCTCCCATGTGAGAGGCATAAATATTTACAACTGTTAGATCTTCTTGTTGGATAGACCCTTTAAGTAGGATAGTGTCCTTCCTCATCTCTTATTATAGTCTTTGATTTAAAATCTGATTTGTCTGATATAAGGATTGCCACCCCAGCTTTCTTTTGATGTCCATTAACATGGTAAATGGTTTTCCACCCCCTCACTTTAAATCTGGAGGTGTCTTTGGGTCTAAAATAAGTCTCTTGCAGACAGCATATTGATGGGTCTTGTTTTTTTATCCAATCTGATACCCTGTGTCTTTTGATTGAGGCATTTAGTCCATTTACATTCAGGGTAACTACTGAAAGATATGAGTTTAGTGCCATTGTATTGCCTGTAAGGTGACTATTACTGTATACTATCTCTGTTCCTTTCCAGTCTATGTTACTTTTAGGCTCCTTCTTTGCTTAAAGGAACCCCCTTTCAATATTTCTTGTAGAGCTGGTTTGGTGACCGCAAATTCTTTTAGCTTCTGTTTGTCCTGGAATAAGGCTGTTTTTGACATAAATGAGTTTTAAACTTTTAAGAGATCAAATCCATTAATCTTTCCTTTTTGACTTCTCCATCAGAGACTAAATATTGTCTCTCTGTGTTACATTCACCCTTATTTTTTCCTTTCTACTTTCTGGTTCATTAATTCTCTCTTCAAGTGGGTCTACTGCAAAACCCATCCACTGAGTTTTTAATTTTACTTATTCTATCTTTTTATTTTTAGACATTCTATTTGCTTTTTTTCCAAATCTGCTCTATCAGTTTTGGTTGTTTCCTATCCCTGAAGATATTTTCAAGCTTGTCTTGCATTTCTTTGAATATACTAAACCTGGTTACTTCATAATTTGTGTTTGACAATTCTAATATCTAAAATCTTCTGGCATCTGGGATGCCTAGGTGACTCAGTCATTTAAGTGTCTGCCTTCAGCTTAGGTTATGATCCCGGAATCTTGGGATCAAGCTCCAGGTCAGGTTCCCTGCTCAGTGGGGAGTCTGCTTCTCCCCCTGCCTCTGCCCCTCTGCATCCCGCCACCCCCCAATCCTGCTCATGCTCTCTTACTCTCTCAAATAAATAAAATCTTTAAATAAATAAAATAAGATTAAATCTTCTGGGATCTTGCTTCCTTGTGCTTGGGTATTTTGTGACTATGTACTGATTATTGTTCATAATGTAACGTAAAATAATTATTATGGGAGGAGTGAATGGGGAGTTCTTGCTTAATGGTTCTAGAATTTCTGTTTGGGGTGATGAAAATGTTTTGGAGGGGCACCTGGGTGGCTCAGTCAGGTAAGCGACTGACTCTCAGCTTCTGCTCGGGTCATGATCTTGGGGTCAGGGGACTCAAGCCCCACACTGGGCTCCACACTCAGCAGGGAGTCTGTTGGGGATTTTCTCTCTCCCTCTCCACCTGCTCACGCACATGCATGCTCTCTCTCTCTCTCTCAAATGAATAAGTCTTAAAAAAGTTTTGGAAACAGATAGCTATGACACAACATTGTGGATATATACAGTTAAAAGAGCAGATTTTATATGTATTACCATAATAAAAATTTTTTATTACTAAAAAATTAAAAAATAAAAAATTATTAGTGGGGTTCTTTGGGGTCTAGAATGGAGGTGCCTTCCTCCATAAGAGATACACTTGTGTTTCTACAAGATACCCATACATGTTACCACTACAGAAATTTTAAACTCTAGGGCACCTGGGTGGCTCAGTTGGTTAAGCAACCGACTCTTGATTTTGGCTCAGGTCGAGATCTCAGGGTCATGATATCGAGCCCTGTGGTGGGGCTCCACAGTGGACATGGAGCCTGCTTAAGATTCTCTCTCCTTCTCCCTCTGCCCCTAACTCCCCCCCTCAACTCCCACACCCTCTCTCAGAAAGAAAGAAAGGAAGGAAGGAAGGAAGGAAGGAAGGAAGGAAGGAAGGAAGGAAGGAAGGAAGGAAGGAAGGAAGGAAGGAAGGAAGAAAGAAAGAAAGAAAGAAAGAAAGAAAGAAAGAAAGAAAGAAAG
>NW_027397099.1:5151639-5279888 GCF_003265705.2 Callorhinus ursinus
AAGAAAGAAAGAAAGAAAGAAAGAAAGAAAGAAAGAAAGAAAGAAAGAAAGAAAGAAAAAGAAAAGAAAAGAAATTTTAAACTCTAATTCCCTGCTTGAAATTTCCTGAATCCCAAAAATGCAGATCTGCAGAAGAGGTGGTCCATTCAGTGATTACAACCTCTCAGGGACAGGTTTTCTTTCCTTCCCACCTCCTGTTCTGCTTAGTGCCAAGACAATGCCTTCTCCTCTGATCTACCTGCAGGTGTATTTATTTGGGGTCTAAGCTTAAAGTTGGAGGTCTTCTATTAGACTCCCCACTTCAAGTTGGGCTTGGGCTTTCATCTCTGCAACTTGCCATTCAAAGCCTAGAAACTCACAGCTTAATTTTATCAAATGCCCTCAGGGAAAATGCAGGTTCTTATACTTAGTTTACCTTCCAGGATCCTGGCTTTTTCTTAAGATGTTGGTTTAGTAAGTCTCTGTTTTCTTGTTAGTTCTTTAATGCTTTGTAAATATTTTAAATATGTTACCCTACATAATAATTGTTTTTAGCTGAGCTGTCTCATCATTACTAGAAATGGAAGACAGAAATATATTTTCTTCTAGGTTTTACCTAGTTTGAATTTAAGATTTAATGTCTTGATTCACTTGACAAATATGGTACATGTTGAGGTTTCTTTGTTATTAGTAATGGTGAGCATATCATATTTTCCATTTATAAATTCTGTTATCCTAAAAAAGCACCTTTACTCCTGAGCCCCTCCTTTAAACTGCTATCTCACTGAGCATAACATGAATTGAAGTTATTTTCACCTTTTACAATTTTTGACCCACTGACCTAACTGATCTCTCAGCAACCTAATAAGTGTTACATGTCACAGCTCCTAATACATGCTGCTGAAAGATCAAACATGCTGTGCCACTAGAGAACCACAGTTAAGAGCAGAGCAGGGTGCTCTATGAGCTGTCATTTTCCTTGTATGTCCTTGTTACAAACAGCATCTGGATAGACACATCCGGGTGAAATTTTGCTGCTAATTTAACCATTTGGTTGCTGAATTGCAAGAGAAGAGCATGTTCAACTTTACCTGATTAGTATTCTCTGACTTAATAATTTTGCAAACTGAATCGCTTTATAAACTAAATACAGAAAAGTTATGATCATGGTCTAGTTTCTAAGCAACCATTTCATTAAGTAAAGCTCCACTTCAGAAAAACATCTGTTTGTCAGTAAGGTTTCTGCTGTCATTATACAATTTCATAGTGAAAAGGCCAGGGTCACCCTGTGCCTCAGTAATCCTTAGTTGTGAAAAGGTCAACAGGGGGTACTACAACAGAGGGAGCCATCGGTTTCAATCTGTGCTAGCCCCTGAACCTTGTTACCATGAAACAAGTCAGTTTTTCTCAACAGCCACATAATTTAAAAACATTATCTTATGATTATAAAACAATAAATGTTCATACTATAAAATGTGAAAAATATAAGAAAAAAGGCATGAAGAAGAAAATAAAAATCACTTGAGTTTTTGACACCTTCACATTAGATCTCATTTCAAAAAGGGGTTCCACTGCTAAAAAAATTATTTGAAAACTACTGGCCACAATCAACTCCATATGGTTTTACCTTTTTCATCTGCAATGAGGATGTTTTCCATAATGGTTAAGGGCTGTGTGTTGAAACAGTTTGGAGATTTATAGAGATAGAGATTTGCTGTTGTTTTAAAAGCAACAGACCCTTGTTTTCACAAGAAATCCTTAGAGGAGACTCAATGACAAGAGAAAAAAGCAGAGCCCTCTAGTTAGAGTGGGGCTGACTAGTGGTCTAAGCCCACCCAGCCTACCCCCTTTCTCACTGATCCTAGGGTCCTATACAACATAGGCATTCATGTGGTCCTGACTGTCTGCAGGCTCCTCCCTGCCACAGTACTGCGCCTTTGCTGTTCCCTCAGTCTGGGGCATTCTTCCCTCCCTTCTTTAATAGGCTCACTCATAATCATCTACCAGATCTCAGCTTATGGGTCACTTTTTCCTTCCCCTCTCTGTCAGGTAAAATGTCCCTAACAAAGGCTCTCATACCACTGTGTAGTTTTTCTCCACAGCACCTGTCAAAGCCACATTTCACCTTTGTTCATGTGATGACTGGATTACTACTTACCTCCCACCATCTCCTCCCCCCCCACCCCCGATCAAATGTAAATTCCACGAAGGCAGGGAATGACTTTTTCTCAGCAATGTACTGAGCATAGCACCCTCACACACACAGTAGGTGCTCAATTAATCTTAATGAATGAATGAATAAACATTTTAAACTATTAAGAAAAAAGAAAATGGCCAAAGATATTTTACAATTTTTTTGCCCTTATCTAAAGTCAGGTTACCAATAATGGAAAATAGAAGTTGGACATCAAGTGCAAACCTGCTTCCAAAAACAGACTTCCCCTAAGAAAGAAAACTTTAGCAATCATGCCCTGGCAGGTGGACAGGACAGATGACCTAATTAGGTCTTTGGTAGCTCAGTGCCTGTGATCCATTCCCTGAGGCTCAATTCATTCCCAATCTTCCAGCTTCCTCAGGGACAGCAGAGACACCACAAGGTCAGGAAAACCGAGTACAAAGGTCTAATATAAGAATCTAAAGATGAGTTGCTAAAACTGTACAGACACCATTTACGTGCACTTTTCCCAAGTGCACCGCCCAAGATCTCGACGTGACCAAAGAAGGAGAAACTGATGCTTCAATCAGTTAAAAATGTTAAACTTATGACTCAGCAACAAAAGGAACTATGTCAGGGTTAATAAAAAATATAATTGGGCTTATTAAGTGTGTGAACAGGTTCACGGATCATCTTAATCACATCTGGTGAGATTAGGAATTTTAATTTGTATTTGAAATAAAGGGACACACAGGCTGCGTGCTGTTTGGTTTGAGAAGAGCAAGGGCAGGGCACCCCTCTAACCACCACCTCAGAGCAGCTCCAGTAAAACAGATGGATTCCTTCTGAGAGTCAAGTAATATCGTACTTAAACATAAGTCTAAGGAGGAAGTTGCTATTTTACTTGTGAGTTCTCTCACTAGTTTATCTTCCTTAACTTGCCTTCAAATTCCAACTTTACTAAAGACAGAGTGGCTCCAGGGCAAAATTTAAATAACTGTTCTGTAGAGAAAGTACTTGTATACACTTTCTTAACAGCCTGTGAAGTTGACATCGAGACAAGGGACTGTCCCACAGCATCTCACAATTGCCTTCTTGGTACTGAATCCTGCCTTTGTGACTGCTGGCTTACATGAATAGGAGGTAAATGAGCCCTGGAAACCAAGAAGTTAAGTATTTACATGTTTAGCTGAAAATGTCAAGATCTACTGGTGCCAGGGCTTAATTTACTGTCCGTGAGAGCAGAGGCCATGATGATTTAAGAAAGGTGAGAAAACGTAATGGAGAGAGAAGGGAAGTGCAGAGAAGGCAGCACTTGACTCTGGAGTTGATTCCAGTCTCCATCCCTCATTGGTTGGCCTTTTAATGGTAACAGCCTGGAACTTCGGTCTCTATGTCTGAAAAATGGGGAGACGAAGACATGGACTCACCGTGTTGTGGTGAGGAGTAAATGAGATGATGTAAGCTACATCTGGTAAGTACTGGTGCTCAATAAATCATGAGTGAAAATAAGAACAAAGGAAGCTTAAGTAATAACCATCAACAAGCATGATACTTTCAAATCCAGGCAGCCCATCACCAAGACATCACCAGTGGACTGCAACAACAGAAAACCTTTAAAGACTCCCTAGAGCCCACAAAGAACGGCTCGGATGCCTTACCTTGGTACTCCAACAGCTTCTGCATTCCAGTCCGATGCCACTGCTCCCCTTCATGCTCACTTCGCTCCACTAACAACTTGAACTGCTTCGCTTCCTCTGTACTTGCTCCACTCCTGCACATCCTCCTGCCTCTGCTTTCCTTTCAGTCTTGACTCCCTCGCCCTAGCTCCACACATCCAAATCCTGCCCATCTGCCCTTCAGAGTCCTACGGGCTCCATGAAAACTACTGTTCCGAATTTTTTAAGTTTATTATTGTATTTTAAAAGTGCAGAATTCAGTGCTTTTTAGGATATTTACAAGGTTATACAACGATCACTCATATCTAATTCCAAAACATTTTCATCACTCAGATCCGTTATCAGTCACTCCAACCATGCCCCTTTCCTCCCATCCTCTGGCAACCACTGATCTACTTTCTATCTCTCTGGCTCTACCTATTCTGGACATTTCATATAAATGGAGTCATACAATGTGTGGCCTTTTGTGTCTAGCTTCTTTCACTTACCGTGTTTTCAAAGTTCATCCATTTTATAGCATGAATCAGTACTTTATTCCTTTTTATTGCCAAATAATATTTCATTGTGTAAGATCTACCACATTTTAGTTATCCATTCATCAGGTGATGAATATTTAGACTGTCTTTATTTTTGGCAATTATGAATAATGCTGCTATGAGCATTCATATATAAGCTCTTGTATGGACATATGTTTTCATTTCTCTTCGGTATGTATCTAGAAGTGGAATTGGTGGGTCATATGGTAACTATGTTTGACTTTTTGAGAGCTGCCAGACTGCTTTCCAGAGCAGCTGCACTGTTCTACAGCTTCCACCAGCAGAGTACGAGGGCTCCGATTTCTCCACAGCCTCATCACTTATATCATTTTAAAGTAAGTTATTTTTAAATGTCATTTATTGGAATCAGAAATGAACAAATATCAAAAGTTCTATACAGAAAGCTACATGTTTACCTGACTCACTCCCTGTGGATAAAGAACCGAAACAGTCATGATCATCAGCAGGAAGAAAGGCAGGCAGTATGAGTCACACACTCACATTCCACTAATGGAAGACGAATTTCAAAGATACACATAAAGATTGCTTAAAAAAAGAATACTGTGCACATTGCCAAATGAGCAAAACCACACACACACACACACACACACACACACACCCAAGCAAATGTGAAATCAGCATATTATTAAGTTATAGAAAGGGTTGATTTATAGTGAAACCATTTCCCATTGGTAGGCCTAGTTCTCCCGAACCTAAGACCACCTGGGAACTCAGCCCTTGTACCTAGGAACAAGAACAATGTGTGCACTGGGACTAATTATTCCTCCCTGTTGCAAGAGCATTATCTTCAGAGCCAGAGAGATTTAAGACTCAAATTCTGATGCTGACACTTAGTATCAATGTTACTTTGGGCTGGTTTATTAACTGCTTTAAGTCTCAGTTCCCTTGTCTGTAAATTAGGGCTAATACCGAACTTGCGAGGTTGCTGTGACTGGCACAGAATAAGCACCTAATAAGTGGTAATTTCTATAATATTGACTGTCATTTCTCTTACATGGCAATTATCCAGGACAATCTTGGGGAGTGAAAATAACTAACGTCGAAGTAGCCAGTTCATCTTTTACTTACAGGTAAAAGTACTAAACTGCTAAATATGCTTTTTTTTTTTTTTTTAAGATTTTATTTATTCATTTGACAGAGAGAGAACAGGGAGCCCGATGCAGGGCTCAATCCCAGGACCCTGAGATCATGACCTGAGCCGAAGGCAGAACCTTATCTGATTGAGCCACCCAGGTGCCCCTAAACTGCTAAATACATTCTGATGCAAATCTGAATGCTTCAATCTTCAACTGATAGAGGAAATCACTGGATAGATATTTGAAAAATGAGGCTAATGTAAAACTCAAGTGTTCTGGGCTTCGAAGTGCAACCTATAACTAGAGGGAGATATACATATGTATCACTGGGGCTGCAGTAAGAGGGTACAGTAGACCGGGAATCCCTAAGAAATGGATCTCCACCATCCTCCCGACTTTTGCAACTGTAGCAAAGTCAATTATTCATCTATAAAAGGATTATCATATCTGCTTTTATTGTATTTCAGGACTGTGGACAGAATCAAAGCTTTCTAGATAATTAAGCATTATTCAATTTTAATAAATATTACTGATAGTCATAATATCTGTTTTTAATGTTAAAAGCACAAAAACAGAGCCAATTTCTACCATTATTTGAAAAATTCTAAAGAAGTAACCAAGTGTATTGGAGAGAAAGGAAGATTTGGAAGCCATGAACAAGGGTTCAAGTTGCTTGCCTGCTATGTCCTCTTAGAAAAAAGACTTCCAGGGCGCCTGGGTGGCTCAGCCAATTAAGCATCTGCCTTTAGCTCAAGTCATGATCCTAAGGTCCTGGGAGCAAGCCCCACATTGGGCTCCTTGCTCAGCGGGAAGCCTGCTTCTCCCTCTGCCTCTGCCTGCCATTCCCCCTGCTTGTGCTCTCTCTCTGTCAAATAAATAAAATCTTAAAGAAAAGAAAAAAGACTTCTGCTATCTAAATCTCAGAATGTTTAGCTATAAAGTGGGAATCTCTTCACGCTGCAAAATTAACTCAATGGATCATGGACCTAAATGTAACTGCGAAAACTATAAAACTCCTGGAAGAAAACACGGAAGTAAATCTTCATTAGCTTGGGTTAGGCAGTGATTTCCTAGAAATGACACCAAAAGTGCAAGCAATAAAGAGAAAAATTGGTAAGCTGAACTTTATCAAAAGTAAAAAGTTTTGTGCTTCAAATGCACCGTTAGTAAGAGAAAACACAACCCACGGGTACTTTGTGCCATTCATATAGTGAGTTAAGAACCTGTTTCCAGAATATATAAAGAACTCTTACAGGTCAATAAAAAGACAAAATATGTAAATTAAAAATGAGCAAAGAATCTAAACAGATATTTTTCCAAAGAAGATAAAGATATAGGCAACAAGCTCATGAAAAGTTGCTCAACATCATCAGTCACTTAAGGAAATGCAAATCAGAGTCACAATGAGATACCACTGCCCACCCATTAAGACGGCTGTAATAAAAAAGACAGAAAATAGTAAGTATTGGGGAGGATGTAGAAAAATTGGAACCCTCTTATATTGCTGATGGGAAAGTAAAATGGGGCAGCCACTTTGGAAAACAGTTTGGCAGTTCCTCAAAAGGTTAAACACAGAGTTACGATATGACCCAGCAATTCTAATCCTAGGTATAAACCCGTAAGAAATGAAAACATATGTCCACACAAAGACTTGTACATAAATGTTCCTAACAGTGTTATTAATAATAGCTTAAAAGTAAAAACAACCCACATATGACATCAACTTATGAATGGGTGGACAAAATGTGGTTAATCTATACAGTGGGACATTCTTCAGCCATAAAAAGGAGTAAGTACCAATCCATGCTATAACATGGACGAACCTCAAAAACATGCAAAGAGAAAGGAGCCAGACACAAGACCATACATAGATTGTATGACTCTTTACATGTAACATCTCAAATAGGCAAATGCATAGACACCAAAAGTAGTTTAGCGGTTCCCAGGGGCTGAGGGTAGTAGGAATGGAAATTCACTAATACTGGATACGGAGTTTCTTTTTGAGATGATGAAAAAGTTCTAAAATTAGATAGTAGTGATAGCTGCACAACTCTCTAAATATACTAAAAACGCTGAACATTTTTTTAAAGATTTTATTTATTTATTTCAGAGAGAGAGAGAGAATGAGAGATAGAAAGCACGAGAGGGAAGAGGGTCAGAGGGAGAAGCAGACTCTCTGCTGAGCAGGGAGCCTGATGTGGGACTTGATCCCGGGACTCCAGGATCATGACCTGAGCCGAAGGCAGTCGCTTAACCGACTGAGCCACCCGGGCACCCAACGCTGAACATTTTAAATTGGGGACTTTAGGTATAAATTATATTTCACAAAAAAAGTTTAAAAAATAGGGATAATCTTCTACCTAGAACTACTTCAAGAATTTACTGAGGCAGCATATACGCGAGACATTTGCTAAATGCTCATTTGTTAATTAGGTGATACAAAAACCAGGTCAGGACATAAAAGTAATCTTCCCATTTCAAGGACATAAATGGAGATGATAAACTTCACAAGACTGCATTCCAAATTTCAATGCCAGATCCAATTAGATGGTCCTTCAAGGGATAGAATTATTTTAAGCTAATGGCTTCCCAACTTAATTTACTTGAGGTAGAAATCTGAGAATGAGATAGGGAGTTCAGCTTCTGACAAGTTAAGACTTGTAATCCTGCTCAGTTTGAAACTCTGTAAAAACAATTTCACCTTGTACCCACCGTCCTCCCGCCCCCTTCCGGGCCTCTTGCCTTCCCCTCCCCTTGGCTCTTTTGTCAGAAATGAAAATTCTTCTCTGAAGAGAAAAGAGGGTAGAAGAGTTGGTGAGATCTGTTTGGGCATGTCAAGACGTCTAGGTTGTCCTCACTACACGCACAGGTATACTTTCACCTCCCATGCTTGGCTCAGAGCCTAGGGTTTTTGTTTTTTGTGTTTTTCTTTTTTTCCCTTTCTCAATGACTCTGGTAGTTTTATCCAAAGATCCTTCTGACACTGACAGGGATCACTTGGATCCCTGAAATGCATCTGTCTCTGGTGTTGCTTTCACAATGCCCTTTAAATAATTGAAAGTGACTGAGAGGATACATGAGCAGATCCACAGTATGATAAATGACCTGACCATAATATCTTACTAGAAGAATATTACTTATTTATCATATTCATTATTGAACATCTATTTCAAAACTGAAATATAAAAAATTCCTCAAACATCTAATATACATTATGGGACCCTCAAGGATATATTTTAACTCCTATTTTGGAAAAGAGGACTTCTACTTTTTACCTTATATACTTCCTTGTCAACTAAATTTTTTAGAACAATGAAAATGCATTAATTTGTGCAACAATAATGATATAACAAAGAATGAAAAAAGAATAATCTAAAAAGGAGAGACACTTAATGGCCATAGTCTAAGATTAGGTCTTCTATTTATAAACTCTGGCTTGAAACTGGAACTCAGGAACTTGGTACATAATTCTCTGCCTGAAGAACTTGCTACCGAGTACCCATTGCGGAGTAGCTGTGGTGAGAACTAAATCAACCATCACTTTCTCAGTAGGACTAAAAGGAGATGCACGTCTTTCATAAAACTAAAATTTAACTCCTAGGGAATTTAGTTCTCAGATTGTTGTGACGCACAGATAATACACACACCAGAAATTCTTATATCAGGTATCAATAAGTATCTGTTGAATGAATGAGTTTATTTAATCCCACTCCGCTCTGCTGGTAGACTGCAAAGTTGGTGAGAAATTATAAAAGAAACCCAATTTATCAACAAGTTAAGCAAAAGATATGTTGTAATTTTCACATGGAGACATTTAGACAGCCCAGAAAAGGAAAACTTTAAACATAGACACATGCGCGCACGCACACACACACTCCCCACAACTAAATGCTACTCAAACCACAGCCCAACACCCCTTGTACTGCAGAACATTTACAAGTAGGCTGGTCTTGTCTGACTGGGAGTCCAAAATGGCTCGGCTCCTGGCATGCTTTATGCCTGGGCAAATGACATTGGCAATGCGGGTGGGAAAATTCAGCTCTTTCCTTTCTTAATGGGAAATTCACCTAAGGCCTTGGCCTTTAAGTGCATGTTACAAACACCAAAACATCAATTAATTCAAACTTGTCCATTGTGGGGAGCTGAGAACAGAAATTACACCTCTACCTCCCATGTTCCTCATTGCCAAATTAGCTACTAACTGATTAGCACGCCAATTAAAATTACTAAAAACAAACATAAAACCAACAGTTCTGATTTTTATAGCAGACCCTAGAGGCTAATGAGCTCAATGGGTTAATCAGCTAAGAAGCTTATTCCAAACAGCAATGTTGCCACATGAGAACGATATACCTCCTCTTCTCCAAAAACGCTGTCCTTAAAAAAAAAAATTAATCAACAAGAAACAACTTATCATAACAGTATTACAGTTTCTTGAGAAAAGTGCCAGGTGACTTATTTTCTGAGACTTAATTATAGGCATTTGAGGTTCTTGCTTCATTGATTTATCTTGCTTCCATAAGTACCATTCATTGTCATGTGACTTCCTGAGCCCCAAGTTTATCTCAATTCCAGGCCTCTTTGCCCATTCACCTGTGGGTAGTTACTTTCTTGAAACTCTCTACTCTTTTGGCTTCTCCTCGCATGAACTTGTCCTTTTACCTCTTTGGGTGGTCACTTTGTCTCCTCTGAGGAATTTTCTTTTTGCCTTTTAACCTAGGCATGACAACTCACTGTTAAAGTGTTCTGTATATAGTAGGTGCACAATAAATGTGTGCTGAATAAAGAATGAATTCCAAGGCTCTGGACTTTATCACTGTATGCTATCCCCTCTGCACTCTCTCTTAAGCTTTAAATACCAGATCTGTACAAAGCGTACCCAAATTATACCAAGAAATAAGTAGCCAATAAAGACCTAAGCATGCCTCGTGTTCACAGAGGACCTTGCCTTTTGCAGACAAACAGAACACGTCAAAGTGAAGGACTGCATTACTGGCTTCAATTCTTCACCTCTCTCTGAATTCATGCCCTCTGCTCTATGACCTGGCAGTATGTCCCACTAAAAGAAAAGAGTTTATTTCTCTACCTCTTGACTTTTGGGCTGGGCTGGGCCACACTGACTTATTTTAGCCAACAGAATGAGGCAGAAGTGATAGGATGCTAGTTCCAAGGTTAGTCCTGAAGAGGCCTTTTGAGTTTATTCTTATTCTCTTACACTTCTGCCATGACCACAATACGCCCCACATGGCCCCTGGGCTAGGGATGACCAGGACCAGGCACAGCAGAGCTACTGCAGCCGGCCCACAGATCTGCAGGGAGAGGCAGAACTGTCCATCCAAACCCAGCCTACATCAGCTGAACTCCATCGGTTCATTCCTTCATGCCTGAGTGATAACAGATGATGGGTGTTTAAACTACTGAGCCTTAGAGTAGTTTGTTACATGGCAGTAACTACCTGATAGCATCTGCCTACTCAAACTCTGGATCTGAGAAGTTACATGTATTACCACATTATCTAGCAGTCTAACAGTAGAAGCAGTAAGTAGTAATATGATGATGATGATGATGATGATGATGATACTAAATTCAAAACAGCTAACCTTATTTGAACACTTACTGTGTGCTAAGCACGTTCCTTTTTAAGATTTTATTTTTGAGAGAAAGAGAGAGAGACAGTGTGTGTGGGGGGGGGAGTGTTTGTGTGTGTGCATGTGCACACACATGACCAGGGATGGGGGGGAGGGTAGAGGAAGAGGGAGAGAGGATCTCAAGCAGACTCCACACTGAGCGCAGAGCCTGATGCCACACTTGATCTCATGACCCTGAGAGCACAACCTGAGCTGAAATCAAGAGTCAGACACTTGACCAACTGAGCCGCTAGCCGCCTCTGTGCTAGGCACATTCAAGGTATTAACTCATTTAATCCTATTAACCTCCCTTTATAGACTTGTTACAATAGAACAGTTTTAGATTTACAGAATTGAGAAGATAGCACAGAGAGTTCTCATATATTGCACACCCAGATGCCCCTATTATTAACTTTTGCATTAGCACTGTACCTTTGTCACAATTAATGAACAAAGAATGACATTTTATTATCAGCTAAACTCCATAATTTACTCAGATTCTCTTTGTTTTTCCCAAATGCCCTTTTTCTGTTCCAGGATCCTATCTACCACATTACATTTAATCACTGTATCTTCTTAAGTTCTGACAGTTTTATCCCTCCCCCACTCTTATTAAATTTTAATTTTTTGGTAACAGTTTAGTGAGATAAAATTCACATGTCATAATATTTGCCAATTTAAAGTATACAATTCAACAGTTCCTACAATACTGACAGAGTTGTGCAATGATCACCACAATCAATTTTAGAATGTTTCCATCACCCCAAAAAGCAATCCTTAGCTATTCAGCTATTAGCTTCAGCTATTACCTCCCAATGCTCTCCCCCTTCCCACCAGCCCTAGGCAACTACTTATCTAGTTTTTGTCTCTATAAATTCTCCTATTCTGAAAAAAAAAATTTTCCCTATTCTGCATGTTTAATATAAAGGAACCATATAATATGTGGTCTTTTGTGACTGGTTTCTTCCACTTATAATGTTTCCAAGGTTCATTCCTGCTATAACATGCTTCAGTATTTTTTTTTTTTTAAGATTTTATTTGTTCATTTGACAGAGAGAGAGACAGCGAGAGAGGGAACACAAGCAGGGGGAGTAGGAGAGGGAGAAGCAGGCCTCCCGCTGAGCAGGGAGCCCAGTGTGGGGCTCGATCCCAGGATCCCGGGATCATGACCTGAGCTGAAGGCACACGCTTAACGACTGAGCCACCCAGCGGCCCCTTCACTATTTCCTTTTTGTAATGACTGAATAATATTCCATTGTGTGGATGAAGTACAGTTTGTTCATTCATCAGTTGATGAATACTTATGTTGTTCCACCTTTTGGCTATTATGAACAATGTTGCTATGAATATTCAGGTACAAGGTTTTGCACGGACCTATGTTTTCAATCCTCCTGAGTACATACCTAGTAGTGAAATTGCTGCATCAAGTGGTAACTCTATGCTTATCTTTTTGACAAACTGCCAGGCTGTTTTCCAAATTAGCTGTACCATTTTACATTTCTATTTAGCCCGCTTTCTACAGATATGAAATTGAAGCCCAGAGATTAAGTAATTTGCCAAAGTCCATACAGCTGAGCAGCAGAGGAATGGAGGTACACCCAGGTGGTCTGTCCCAGAGTTCTAGCTCTTTTTTTTTTTCTTTAAGATTTTACTTATTTACTTGTCAGAGAGAGAAAGAGCACAAGCAGGGGGAGTGGCAGGTACAGGGAGAAGCAGGCTCCCTGCTGAGCAAGGAGCTCGATGTGGGACTCTATCCCAGGACCCTGGGATCATGACCTGAGCCAAAGGCAGACGCTTTAACTGACTGAGCCACCCAGGCGCCCCCAGATTCCCAGCTCTTGATGATTACATTCCACCATTGGAGCCAAGAGAAGCTGTGAGATAAATGACCTCACCATGTCTGATTCTCACCCTTTTAGGAAGGGTGCCTATACTCTACATCCCTGTTCATGACAATCTCTCTGTAGATTTGGAATCCACAACCTTAAAAAAAAAAAAGATGCGGGGGGGCGCCTGGGTGGTTCAGTCGGTTAAGCATCTGCTTTTGGCTCAGGTCATTATCTCAGGGTCCTAGGATCGGCCCCGCATCAGGATCCCTGCTGAGCAGGGAGTCTGGTTCTCCCTCCTCCTCTGCCCCTCCCCCTCACTCATGCGCTCTCTCAAAATAAATAAAATCTTAAAAAAGAAAAAAGATTTGGAATACACAGATTAATGGAGATGGGGAGAACAAAGAATCACAAAAGAGAAATAAAATTATTGCAAAAAACATTTTGATGAAAAATATTATATACTATGAGATTCTTTTAGTTTAAAGGGAAAGCAAAGGTGCATTCTAGCAGTAGTCAAGTACATAAAAGGTTAAGGTAATGAAAGTTCATGTATGAGCCATTTATCACCTCCGTGAATGAGAAGAAATGGGCTTTAATCTATAGAATAATAAAGACTTCCTCATCATTATCAGACACTGAAATTCTATTAGAACCCTTAGGGAACCATCCAGAAATATTATTATTATGACTTAAATTGAGGACTAGCTAGGAGGCAGGAAGATGGACAAAATGACCTTATGGTTCCACAACTTCAGAGATTTTGTGCAAGCATACATGCTACAATCTTTGGTCCACAGACTCCAAGTCCTTTCACCAGGACTAACTTACCCTGAATAGCAGACAGATAAACAAAGGTGTCTTCATGCTCCAAGTTCTCCAAGAATATCTGGAACCACAAAATAGAGCAATGATACGATTCGCAAAGAGCAAGCAAGACATGAGAGCCCCTTAGAGCAGCCTCAAAAGAATAAATGCCTTTCTTCTTGACTTAGCTAGACATTGGTCTGAGTGTAGAATCTTGTAGAGAAAACAGTGTATATGTTTGAAGTCCCCTTTTTATAATTGCTAAAGAAGGGTGGCAAGTTAGGGGGAGATACTTCTTGAAGTGGTTAAGTATATACCAGAAGTAGGCATGGAAAGCAAAATCTGGAAGAAAAATCCTCAACATTTTCTCCACTACTGCCCATGTGGTGGACAATTCTCACCTGTGTCGTGACAGACTACCAGTCATGACACACGAGATGCCATGTTTGGGGCTAGGTCCATTGAAGGTATATTTGCTATAACTTGATCCTTTTCTCTTGCACTCAGAAATATATAGGTATGCAAGTAACAGAGATATTGGACTAAATCTGTTCTAATTTATTTTTTTAAACCTCTTGCAAATTTCGGCACTTCAACTAGTAACAAATTGTTTTCAACAGATTATCTCACAATTTAGGAACGCACCAGGGTGTGTCAACTGCAGAGGATAGGGCTTATCTAGAAGATACGACAGCAACATGATAAGTTTAGGCCCTAATATGAGGGCCAGAGAAAGATAGTGGCCATGTGCTCATGTGCTTCCCGCTTGGTATCTGGAGGAGGATGAGGTGTCTGTTCCATATATAGTGATGCATCCTTTGCTGGCACAGTGATTCTTGATACCAACTTGGTGCTGCCGGTCTCACAACGGCAGCACGTTAGGAAGAACCTAAATTAGTTAAACTGGAAAGAGGGCCAGGTTGGAAGGGTAGAGGGAATCATGTAAGTAAAGGAAGCTTAATCCAGGGTAGTGGCCAAGGGAATAAAGAGGAAGAGATGGAGATATATTTGAGAGACTTCTTGGAAAAATAATTGATGGACCTGACCAATCATGCACAGAAGATGAAGGTTAAATAAGTTAAAGAAAATTCCAAAGATGTTTATAGCATTCACCATCTAAAGAGCTGTATGAAGGGCTGTTTGAATGATTACTCAAAGGAGATATATACTTTGAGGTTTTCAGCAATATTTCAATGGCAGCAAATCCTTGGCACATTTCCAGGCCTTGGTTGTTTCATCTATAAAATGGGGATAATACTAATACTATAGCTGTTATGAGGACTAGAGATAATATCTGAGAGATACAGGACCTGGCTCAATAAACAGCAATTATTATTATTATTATTAACTTATTTGAGGGGGGAGGGGAAGAGGGAAAGGGATAGAGAAACTCAAGCAACCTCTGCACTGAGCACAGAGCCAGAGGTGGATCTCACAACCCTGAGATTGTGACCTGAGCCAAAACCAAGAGTCGGATGCTTAACCGACTGAGCCACCCAGGCGCCCCCAACAGCAGTTATTATTATGACACTATTGGTTCTAATACTTTAGTCACTAAAGATAAATATTTTCAATCAGAATTATAACTCTTAATTTAATGGCTAAAGTGTACGAAAGAGATGATGATAATAATAATGATGGTGATGATGATGATGATAGTAATGACAGTGAACCTTTACAAGATGCTCATTATGTGCCGATCACTCTAACTAGTGCTTTACATAGACTGTTTTTTTTCCCCAAGGGGTCAGCAGGGCTGCATTCATTCCCTCTAAAGTCTCTTATTTTTATTTTTTAATTTATTTTAAGTAAGCTCTATGCCCAACGTGGGGCTTGAACTAACAACCCCGAGATCAAGAGTTGCCTGCTCTACCAACTAATTCAGCTAGATGCCCCTACATAGACTATTTTATTTTAAATCTTTCTTTCTTTTATTTTTTTAAAGATTTTAAGTAATCATTACCCCCAGTGTGGGGTTCAAACTCACAACCCCGAGATCAAGAGCTGTATGCTGTACCGACTAAGCCAGCCAGGAGCCCCTACGTCTTGCAACATAAAGTGGGTCCTATTGTTATTACCCTCATTTTACAGATGTAGAAACCGAGACTCAAAAAATTTAAATGACTTGTCCAAGAAACTGATCTGCGATTTGATCAGTAGTCTCTTAATCTCTAACCCATACTGAGGTCAGGAAAATTCCCATAAAAGGGAAAAGATCCTCAGCTAAGCATACATTTTCTGTCACATACATCTCCGAAGTAAAGAACAGCTTCTTCACTGTGATGGAGGGAGAAGGCAGGGAGGTTGGGGGGCGGGGGAAGGCCCAGTTCTGCACAATTCCCCTCTTAAAAGGGGCCCAGAAAAAACAGGTGGCTTCTTGGGAATTTGCTCATGGTGTTCCATCCCCTTTTCTTTCCTGTTCATGCTCAGCTGAGCGGTCTCAGTCTTGCCTCCTCGGAACAATTAAAATTTCCCTCAAGGGAGTCCAGGGCCGTGCTTGATACACAGTCAAGTCTCCTGCAAAGCTGCCCCACTCTGTGTGCCTGTGGTTTGCCAGTGTGTTCTACTCACCTTGAGAAGCTTCTCCTGCATCTCAAGGGCTTTTGTTTCTCTCCGCTCTATCCAACAGGAAAGACTTCGCAGAGCAGCAGCCCGGGTTGGAATTTGAGGATCATAAGCTGATAAGAGAATCTCCTGGAGCTGGTCTGTGGTTACACTTCCAGATTTCTGGTTTGTAGTAGTTCTGGGCTCACTGACCTCCTGAGGAATGAGTGGAGCATCAGATTGCAGGCCCGTTTGTTTGGATTTCTCATGGCTTTGCTGTTGTTGGAGGTGGGACTCATCAGTGTAACTTTCATGACTGGTTTGTTGCTGCTCTTCTATCTCCCCTTCTGGATTCTTTCTGTTCAGGGTACTCTGGGCAGCCACACTGACAGCCTCAGTGGAAAAGGCCCCATGGGTAGAGATGGTGATACGGAGATCGGCAGCAAGCTCCTGGATGACAGGGTCAGGGTACACCTCAGAGACCTTCTCCAGCAAAGGCAGCAATTGCTTCAGGAGAGCAAAACCACTTGACTTCAACTACAAAATGAAATGAAAAATGCCAAACCGAAATTAATATAACAGATGTTAATAATGCCTAAGCACAAGGAAACATTCTGAGTAAGAGGGGCAGGAAGCGTACCTTATTCATGGTGTAATCAGCATAGTCTACCACTCAGTAACTATTGTTGAATAATTATAGCTAACACTTATTAAATACTTACCCTGAGCAGGTACTTTTCTGAGTTAAAAATATACCAGTGAGGCATATGATTACACTTAATTTTTACAACCTGGTGGGAAAAACATGGTTATCTTATGGTTTTAATTTGCTTTAGCCAGACTACCTACCAGGGTTATTAAGCATCCTTTCATGTTTATTGGCTGTCTGCATTTCTTTTTCTGTGAACAGCCTGTTTATAACCTTTGTACACATTTACCTATTACAGCTATTCTTACCATATCAGATTTTAATAGTCATATGGTGAAATTCTTTTCCAGATTATTATATTTTGACTTTTATTAATCTTTTTTATTGTATTATTTTTTTATCTCTATGTACCTTTTGCTATAAAAAGATGACTTAATATTAGCAAAGTACTGGGCGCCTGGGTGGCTCAGATGGTTAAGCATCTGCCTTCAGCTCAGGTCATTAACCCAGGGTCCTGGGATCGGGTCCCGCATCGGGCTCCCTGCTCCTTGGGAGCCTGCTTCTCCCTCTGCCTCTCTCTCTCTCTCTCTCTCTCATGAATAAATCAAAATAAAAAAAAATATTAGCAAAGTACTTAGTGCCCGACATACAGTAAATGCTATGTAAATGTTTTAAGACAAAATACGATAAACAAAAGAATACCCACATATTCATACCCCTATGATCCTAGCTATGATTACTATCTTGATTATAAACGGGGGAAACTGAAACACAGAACAGCTAAGTAAAATATACAAGGTCACACAACTGGAAGATGGTAAGATATGAATTCAGTAAATCTGGCTCCAGATTCTACCCTCTCACCTAATACCCTACACGTCTCAACTGAACAAATAAAGCAGCTTTTAACTACATTTTCTAAAGTGGCTGGTCAGCATTCAAGGACATCACAGGTCTGGAAGGGACTGGGACAATAACTGGCAAAAGAGAATTTTTCCCAGAAAGTGAGAGTGAAAATTACATAAGGTTTTATTCTCTCTAGAAACTTTGTGCATAATGCCACATGCCTTCCTACGAAAAGTGCATGTGCAGTCAGTAGAGAAACAAGAAGCAATGACAGGGGTGCCTGGGTGGCTCAGTCATTAAACGTCTGCCTTAGGCTCAGGTCATGATCCCAGGGTCCTGGGATAGAGCCCCACATCGGGCTCCCTGCTCTACGGGAAGGCTGCTTCTCCCACTCCCCCTGCTTGTGTTCCCTCTCTCGCTGTGTCTCTCTCTGTCAAATGTATAAATAAAATCTTAAAAAAAAAAAAAGAAGCAATGATAATCCCTTTCTGTTTGAAAACACTAGGAATATTATCATATGGGGCTTCATTAGTCCCTGATATTTGAAAACCTTGCAGGTCTTAAATCGATTTTTTTTAGAACAAGGCGGGGTATTTATTACTTACTCATTCAATCACTTCATTATCCAACCAACCAACCAACCAACCGTCTTTGTAGGACCTATATAACATTCTCATTTAAATTCTACATCCACAGAACTATTACTGTTTATTTTCCCCACCGCTTTCCTTCCAAGTAAATAAAAACTTGAAGTTCATGTCAGGCTTGTATGTGTAGAATTTCACCATACATTCCCCTCACATTTCTTTGTTTAAACAATTAGGAACCATGCAAAATGGACAGAAGGTAAATTTTCTAGCTTTGCAACATACATTAACCCATCTGCATGGGTACAGCTAACCGTTCCAATATTACTATATCTTAAAGGGAGAAGAGAATATGTATGTCCAGAATAAAAGTATATGTTATCTAAGAAAAGGGCCAATTTCATCAGGAATCTGTGGAACTGGGAAAGATATTTTAGTAATAGATAGTAATATTTAGATAATTTTGTGAGTGTTATCATTATGCCAGACTTCATTCAGTAGTATTCCTCTGTAGTATTATGGACATTTGTTTTTTCTTTAAGCACCTGAAATGGGAATATCTACTTATAGCTACAATGTATGGCCTCTTTTTCAGCTGTATACAATAATTTCTTCTTAAAAAAAAAAAGATAAATAGACCAATGGAACAAATAGAGAACCCAGAAAGAGACCTATAGCCAACTGATCCTTTAAATTTTTTTTAACTGAAGTACAGTTGACACACGATGTTACATTAGTTTCATGTGTGCAACACAGTGATTCCAGCATAGTCCACTGATCTCTGACAAAGGTGCAAAGTTAACAGAATGTAGAAAAGATAAGGCTTTCCAACAAGTGGTGCTTGAACAACTAGACATTGATGTGCAAAAAAATGAAAAATTTTTTTCAGTGCAAGAAGGTGTTTTTATTATAGCACAGGGACAGGATCCGTAGGCAGAAAGAGCTGCCAAAAAACGAATTTAGACACAGACTTTACACTATCACAAAAATTAACTCAAAATGGATCACAGACTTAAATGCAAAATGCAAAACTATAAATTCTTAGCAGATAACAAAAGAGAAACTCATCTAGATGACTTTGGGTATGGCACTGACTTTTTTAGACAAATTACCAAAGGAAAAAATCCATGAGAGAAATAACTGATAAACTAGATTTCATTAAAATTTAAAAATTTTTTAACTTTTACTCTACAAAAGACAATGTCAAGAGAAAGACAAGCCACAGACTAAGAGGAAATATTTGCAAAAGACACATCTGATAAAGTTCTTTGTGTATCTAAAAGACACAAAGAACGCTTAAAACTCAACAATAAAACAACCCAATTTACAAATGGGCAAAAGATCTGACAGACACCTCACCAAAGAAGATATATTAGATATACAGCACATGAAGAGATGCTCAACATCGCTTGTCATCAGAGAATTGCAAATTAAAACAGGATACCATTACACACTTCTTAAAATGACTAAAATCCAAAACACTGACAATACCACATGCTGGTGAGGATGTGAAGCAAGAGGAGCTCTCATTCATTGTTGGTGGGAATGCAAAATGGTACAGCTACTTTTGCAAGACAGTTTGGCAGTTTCTTACAAAACTAAACATACTCTTACCATATGCTCCAGCAACTGAGCTCCTTGGTATTTACCCAAATGACTTGAAAACTTATGTCCATACAAAAACCTACACATCGATGTTTATAGCAGCTTCATTCATAATTGCCAAAACTCGGAGGCAACCAAGATGTCCTTTAGTAGGTGAAGGGAAAGATAGATTGTGGTACATCCAGACCATGGAATATTATTCAGCACTAAAAAGAAATGAGCTATCAAATCTGAAAGACACGGAAGAACCTTAAATGCATATTACTAAGTGAAAGCAGCCAGTATGGAAAGGCTACAAAGTATATGATCCCAACTAAATTACATTCTGGAAAAGACAAAACTGCGGAAAGTAAAGAGATCAGTGGTTGCCAAGGGTTTGATGGGAAAGATGAATAGGCAGAGCACAAAGAATTTTAAGGGCAGTGAAACTATTCTGAATGATATTATAATAATAGATACATGTCATTATCCATTTGTCAAAACCCATAGAGTGTACAATACCAAGAGTGAACCATAATGTAAACTACAGACTATGAGTGACAATGATGTGCCAATGTAGGGTCACTGATAGTAATAAACGTATCTCTCCTGTGCAGAATGTTGCTAGTGGGGGAGGCTGTGCTCTGTGGGGCAGGAGGTATGTGGGAAATCTCTCTACCTCCTGCTTAATTTTGCTATGCACCTAAAACTGCTCTAAAAAAATAGTCTAGGGGCACCTGGGTGGCTCAGTAGTTAAGCATCTGCCTTCGGCTCAGGTCATGATCCCAGGGTCCTGGGATCGAGTCCCGCATCGGGCTCTCTGCTCGGCGGAAGGCCTGCTTCTCCCTCTCCCACTCCCCCTGCTTGTGTTTCCTCTCTCACTGTCTCTCTGTCAAATAATAAATAAATAAAAATCTTTTAAATTAAAAAAAGGAAGTCTAATAATAAAAAATCCAACTATCTTTTCTTCCAATTTTCAAACTTCTTAGTCATTGTGGGATTCATCTTATTCATTGGGTAACTTCTCTAATCATCATAGGCAAGTAGGTGGATTCTGACTCAAATAGTTTATAAGGCTTAAGATTAAAGTTATGCATTCCTTCAGCTTCATAAGCCTATAGATTTTCCACTATGAGAATAATCAGGGAAATCCAAGACTACAGGTGCCAACTATTTTGTTCATAAATGTTCAAAATATTTTTGAGGTATAAAGTAATATGCATTTAATTGATAGATGAGAAAATGGAACCACTGAGTCATTATTATTATTTTTTTAAAGATTTTATTTATTAATTTGACAGAGAGAGAGAAAGAGCAGGAACACACTCGATCTCAGGACTCTGGAATCATGACCTGAGCCGACGGCAGATGCTTAACGACTGAGCCACCCAGGCGCCCTATTAATTATTTTTCAAGGGTCACCGAGGCCATATCAAAATTGAGAATTAACCATATAGCCCTCATTTCTACTCCTGTCATGCTTCTCAGCACAGATCTCATATCCAGACTTCAGAATTCTGCGTAGAAGGCCCTGAGGCCTGAAGCCCACAAGTGAGTGAGATTCCTTTATCTGGCTGTGTCTCTTCCAGAGTCTCTGGAATACTTCAGAAGTGGAATGAGCAGAGCTATGCCAGCCTACGTCTATGATTTCTTTCAGGGTGTCAGGAATGAACCAGTTAGATGGGGAGTTGTTCTGAATTTCTGCAAGTTTTCAAATTCAAGAACTGGAGCTTGGACCAGTAGGATGGGATTAAGGGTGGTGAGTGGTGGAAGGGAGCATGTCTGCAGAGGTAAACATATGAGAACCAACTGACAGTCAGAGGAGGGCATGTGTCCACTGAAAAAGTCCCACATGAGCCTTTACAAAGCTCACCTAAGGGGCATACAAATTCTCATCCTGCCTTGTCATGCTCCAGTGAGAATCACTATTTTGGAAGAATCCAAAGGTCTCATCCAGCAATAAAATGCTGACCTAAAAATTCCTAATTCCAAAAAATACTTATGTTTATTCTTTGTGTTCTTACTTCTGTATATCATCTATGTTTCTTCAGATATTTAGCTGAGCAGTTCACATGTCCAGTTCTTATTTCTGACATCACTGAATTTATTTACAACTGGTATTTTTATTTTGGTTCTAAGTCAGCATGCAGTACAGCCTGTTTTATAATGAGCGACACATGAGATACAGAAATATGAATCTTTTCTAAAAAAATTAAGAATTCACTGGCTTAATCACAGCCACCAGAAGGTAAGCTCCATGAGGACAAAGAGGCACATGATAAATATTTCCTGAATGAGTTCACTCTATGATAGTCTCCGAAAATGAAAATGTGGTATGAGATCCCAGGATGTGGGTTCGAGTCCCAGCCCCACCACCCTGAGCCTCAAAGCTCACATCAGCTCTATGCAGCAGTGTGTTAGGGTACCTGATGGGACCTGGAACATCATTAAGAAACTGCTTCCTAAGGGGACAGGAAGTTACAACATCACACTTTCACTAATGACCAACCCTGAAATTTAGAAAATGAGTTTGGAATAACACTTGTCTTGTTAGCAGTCTTAGACCTACACTTTCTCCAAATTAACTCCTCTTCCCAGACACTATGTTCTAATAATCAACTTAATTACATAAATTAGAAAGGAAAGAAAGGTTTAAATGTTGTTCGATTCTGTTTCATTATCTAAAACAATGAACTCTCTGGGCGCCTGGGTGGCTCAGATGGTTAAGCGTCTGCCTTCGGCTCAGGTCATGATCCCAGGGTCCTGGGATCGAGTCCCGCATCAGGCTCCCTGCTCCTTGGGAGCCTGCTTCTCCCTCTGCTTCTCTCTCTCTCTCTCTCCTCCTCTGTCTCTCATGAATAAATAAATAAAATCTTTAAAAAAATAAAAAAATAAAAAAATAAAAAATAAAACAATGAACTCTAAACAGGGGTAGATACAATATAATCTAGACTCTGAAGCAAAGGCTTTTGCCTGACAATGACGATCTGAAAACATAATTAAGAATCACAACTTTTTTTCTAAAACAAAACAGAAAACCCAGCATTTCTATAGAAGCCCCTTATGAATCCATGAATCAAACAGGAAAAAAAAAAAAAACTAATAGATCTAGGGCAAAAGTAAAGGGGTGACATGTTTAAGTTCACTTAACTAAATGCAAAGTCAGAGTAATCCAGGATGTAATCAGTGAGTCAGGATGGCTCACGGAAGGGCAGGGACAGGTAAGGACATACATTTTTATCAGCCAGGTGAATCTCTCTTAAAACATGACTAATTTACATTGCCAGTCCCCCAACAATGGGCTTCTAGAAAGGGAAATGGAAATATCTGTGTTCTATTTTCCATTTGGGATGCGGTATGAAATTATAAGTGTTAAATAAGAGAAAAGCAAAAAAACCCTCAACTTATGGAAACAAAGACTATTCTTTTTTTTTTTTTAAGATTTTATTTATTTATTTGACAGAGAAAGACACAGCGAGAGAGGGAACACAAGCAGGGGGAGTGGGAGAGGGAGAAGCAGGCTTCCCGCTGGGCAGGGAGCCCAATGCGGGGCTCAATCCCAGGACCCTGGGATCATGACCTGAGCCGAAGGCAGACGCTTAACAACTGAGCCACCCAGGTGCCCCAACAATAAATATTTTGTGAGTGAACGAATTTAAATATTATAAATTAAGCATGTAAAACATACATGCACTCGGGGCACCTGGGTGGCACAGTCGGTTAAGTGCCTGACTCTTGGTATCGGCTCAGGTCATGGTCTCAGGGTCCTGGGATCGAGCCTTGTGTCAGGTTCTGCGCTCAGTGTGGCGTCTGCTTGAGATTCTCTCTCTGCCCCTCTCATCTGTGCTGTCTCCCTCTCAAATAAATAATAAATAAATTGGAGAGAATTCTTATTAACACCTGACTTGTTTATCCTCATTCTCCTAAGTGCAACGTCCATTCTGATTTTCTACAAGGGTAAGAAGGGAAGCAACAAGTTTCTGTCTTCTCTCCTCCCTCCATCCAACTTTGGCTCATGTCTGCCACTCACCTGAACCGCTCCTCCCAGCATGACAGCCACCAGCCCCATGGACATACTCAGTGTCTGCGACTCCACGGTACTCTCTGCCTGGTGCGCCAAGCTTGCACACGCTCGCTGCAGCGTGGCTGCTACGAAGTCCACAATCTGCGACAGAAAGAGAATTTAGAATCGGTGAGGACTAAGAAAAAGAATCTCAAAATTCTCTCTACATCCTCACCTTCTTCCTCATCAACATCATGAAGGGCAAGAACCTGCAAGAACAGGCATGGTGCTCAGTGTCTTAAGTGCACAGTATCACCTACATCTCATGTCAACTCTGGGAGGTCAATGCTCCTGTCCTCATTTTTTTTTTAAGATTTTATTTATTTAGGGGCGCCTGGGTGGCTCTGCACGTTAAGGGTCTGCCTTCAGCTCAGGTCATGATCCCAGAGTCCTGGGATCGAGCCCCATGTCAGGCTTCCTGCTCAGTGGTGAGTCTGCTTCTCCCTCTCCCTCTGCCTGCCACTACCACCCCCCCGTGCTTGTGTGCACTGTGCCCCCATAAATTAAAAAAAAATTTATTTATTTGAGAGAGAAAGGGAGAAAGCACAAGTGGGGAGAGGGGCAGACAGAGAGGGGCAGAGGGGCAGAGAGAAGCACACTCCCCACTAGGCAGGGAGCCTGATGCAGGGCTCGATCCCAGGACCCGGGGATCATGACCTGAGCTGAAAGCAGACGCTGAACAGACTAAGCCACCCAGGCGCCCCCTCAATTTTTTTTAAGTAAACTCTACTCCCAATGTGGGGCTCAAACTCATGACCCCACAATCAAGAGTCACATGCTCTCCTGACTGAGCCAGCCAGGCACCCCGTCCTCATTTTTTGGTGAAGAATCTGTGAGCTGGTCAAGGCCATGTAGTCAGTAAATGAGAAACCTCACTGATACTTTCCCAAATGTTTTAATATACTAACCAACATCCTTGACTTTTCATGAATTTTGCCAGGAAATTAAAATGAAAAATGATTTGATACTTTCTGACCATCTTAGAGGGTCCTAGATCTGCTTCTCCTAATGTGGACTCCCCCTGCCCCAACCTGGTTGTGACAGTCTGATTCTAGTAAGCAAAGAATGGAGGAAGAGGCGCTCAATTTTATCTAGAACTGAATCCCCAAACAACCTGTACAAAGATCCAGAGTCATTTTTTTAAGTATCAAATATTTTTAAAGGATTAAGATTATTCATATTTAAGATTTTATACAGCATTTGGCTAACTAAGCTTTAAATGGAATTAATTTGGTCAGCATCATTTTAACTGCACTTGCATTAATCACCTTAAGTAGAAATAACTTTGAATAAAAGCAAACACACACACATCCGTGCATCTGAATGCACACACGTGCAAGCATGCACACACACACGCATATTCAGGATTAATGGCTCAAAAGGGAAAAATCATTTTGAAAGTGGTACAGCTGAGATAGGTAATAATAAGCCTCTAAATACCATGCAAGCTTGCATGTTTAATTCTCTGGGCAAATCACATGCTATGCTATGCTAGAGTCTATTGCAAGCTTAAAGTCAGGAGAATGGCTTGTTACCACTTGTCTTTGGAGCAAGGCAGGAAACTAGAAAGGTTATTAAAAGTTCCACTTACTGAAATGAATAACGCTGGTTATGGCAATTTTCACTACCCTCTCAAGCCTAAGACTTTACTGATATTAGAAGTTAAGGACACTGGCCTTTCTAGAGAAAATGCTACACTTACCATCTTTTGCCTCCACAAAGTTTTCTAAAGCACCCCTTGATTATAGGAAGCTCCTACTTCAGCACAAATGTACTGTTAAATTGCTGGAAAAGATCTAGCCCTTTCCACTTCTTCTAAGTCCTTCTTCTCTCTCTCTCTCTATATATATATATGAAGATGCTGCAAAACAAGCAGTATGATCCTATTTTTGTTAAGAAAAAAACTCTATGCTTGTATGTATGTAAAAAAAAATCCCCAAAACCAAAAAACAAAACATCTGGGAGTTTAAACTATGGTTTGATAGCCAGCTGTTATTGTCATCCATGAAGTGCCTTTCCCCCAAGCTTTTTTCTTGTAGCAACAAAACCACCATGCCCATCTGGACAACAGCTCCTCCCGGCTACTACTCATTTCCTGTGACTGATGCAGCTGCCAGTCACAAGGATAGGTATGTAACTGAAGCGTGTTCTAGAATTTACATACGTTGTGGAGAGGAGGGAGAGACTTTTACTTTTTACTTAACCATTTTTGTAATGTTATGTAATCTAAAAAGCCAAATATTCCTGAACGTTTATAATAAAAAACAGCGGTGCCCTACCCCACTTCTCCCCGTCTGCTTGTGGCTCTACAGAGGCAACCACATTTAATGGTTTAGGTGCTTAATAATAACATTAAACATTTACTATTTACCAGGTACTGTTCTGAACACGTTACAGATATTAATTCCCTACCTCCTCTCCCCTTCCAATGGGGATGTATAAACCTGCTGCCAACATCCTGGCAGTCGGGTGGGAGCGGGCTGAGGCCTCACTGTTGAGTCTGCAGACAGCAACCTAATGCTCCAGTTTTTCAGTTTGCTGCTGCCACCCAAGTTCACCATCTCTCAAGAATATGCCTCTGGGCTTTCGCTGGGAAGGGGAGGTGTTTGTACAAATCTGAGGAAGGAATCAAGGGGTCTACTGAACCTTGCAGAGCCTTTCAACCTGTTTTAAGCTCTAAATTCAGCTTCATCTTTACAGCTCATCTACCACCTCCAGTCCTTCCAGTGTTCTGCAATGAGAAGTAGCTTGCCTTTTTTTTTCTTTTTCTGTTCAAAATAAAATGTGAACAGCTTCATTGAGGTATAGTGCTTTGCTTCTTGACTTCTCCCATGCAGGCACATAGCTCTCCATTTTCGGAGCTGCTAGATCAGCTATTTCCCAGTTTCCAAATGTTACTCTCTTTTATCTGCTCTCTCTCCTCTCCTGCTCTGTTGGCCCCTGTGGTTTCCAGAAGGAGCAGATAAACACATGTGTTCAATATATTATCTTTAATCAGAAGTCCATACTTCTTAAATTATGCACTTGTTGTTTAATATTTCTACAATGAGCATGTGTTACTTGTGTTAAAAGCGTTTTTAATATATGAGAAAAAAAAATCATATAAAGCACTTCTACTCTGCCAAGTACAGAGATCTAAATACAGAAAGGTGCAAAGGTAGCAATTTTTTGAAAGGACAAAAAAAAGGAAATCTCACTCATCCCACTCCATTTACACTGGCCTCCTTGCTGAGCCCTCCACACTGGAGACATGCTTCCTCTTAGCTGGAACACTCTTCCCCGAGGTATCTCTGAGGCTCCCTCCTTCCCTGCTTCCAGATCTCTGGTCATAAGCCTTTCTGGAGGGGTCCTGGGTGGCTCAGGAGATTAAGCTACCGACTCTTGATTTCAGCTCAGGTCCAATCTCAGGGTTGTGAGCTCGAGCCCCATGTTGGGCTCCACGCTGGATGTGGAGCCTGTTTAAGATTCTCTCTCTTCCTCTCCCTCTGCCCCACCCCACCCGCTCATGCACACGCACACGTGTTCATTCTCTCTCTCAAAAAAAAAAAAAAAAAAGCCACTTTCTCAGTGAGGTTCTCCATGACGACTCTATCTACCACACTGTCTTTACATCCCCTTTGTTTGATTTTTCTCTCTGGTAGTTACTTGTTTACTGTCTCTCTCTCCTGCGTGAATGTAATCCCATGAGGATAGATATGTGTGTTGTTCACTGCTGTGTCCCTGGCACCCAGAAGAGTATGTGGCACACAGTGGGCCTTTACTACATATGTGCAGAATGAAGGAGGTGGGGCGGCGCCTGGGTGGCTCAGTCGGTTAAGCATTTGCATCCAGCTCCGGTCATGATCCTGGAGTCCCAAGATCAAGCCCTGTGTCAGGCTTCCTGTTCAGGGGGGAGTCTCCTTCTCCCTCTGCCTCTGCTCCTCCCCCAGCTTGTGCTCTCTCACTCATGCTCTAATAAATAAAATCTTAAAAAAAAAAAAACTAAATAAAATTAAATTTAAAAAAAAAAAAAGAATGAAGGAACTGGGGAGTTGGTACAGGGCTCTGTATCCCTACACAGACCACTGAATGGTTTATTCCTCTCTGTATCTTCTCGTATACTATCTGCCAATATGTTTTATTGAATTTTTTAATCTTTTATCCATAAATACTTCAATATACATTCTAACAAGGAGTTTTTCTTTTTTAACAGAACTACTGTAATACCAGGAGCACCCGGCTGGCTCAGTCAGTAGAGCACGTGACTCTTGATCTTGTGATTCTAAGTTTGAGCCCCAAGTTGGGTGTAGAGATTACTTAAAAATAAAAATCTTAAAAAAAAACAAAAAACCCAACAATACATAACTACCGTACCATGATTACTCTCGATAAAAATTCCTTATACTTTCTAATACTTGGCCCATGACTGTTGTAAAAATGTCTTCTCACACAATTGGTATGTTTGAATGAGAATGCACACACTGCATTTAGTTGATATGTCTCTTTTAAGTTACAGAAGCCTTGCTCCTTTTTTATGCCATTTACTTGATGAAGAAACTGGGTCATCTGTACTCTAGAATGTCTCACATTCTGAAATTGGCTGATTTTGCTTCTTCATGGCATAGCATTGCTGTACCCTCAGTTTCCTTGATTAGATTCAGATTCACATTTTATGGACTTTTTTGTCTTTTGTTTGCTTGTTTGTGGGGTTTTCTTTGTTTTTGGGGGGAAGAACCCTTCCCAGGTGGTGCTACATACCTCCTATTGCATTACATTAGGAGACACATGTCTGTCTACTTCTGGTGATGTTGAGATCAATCATTCCAGGCTGAAAATATTTAGGGGAACATACACTGATATATACACTGACCCTGAAATCCACCAAAAAGTAAATGGATAAACAGATGGAAAACAAAATGGATAGACAGATGGAAACATAGATAAATATGTGATAAAGCAAATATAATAAAATCCTAATAGTAGAATCTAAGTTGTAGGTATATAGGTATTCACTATAAAATTCTTTCAAGTTTGAAAGTATTCATAATAAAATGCTGGGAGAAAAAAGGATCAGTTGAGTTGGATGTATTTGGCCTAATTACATTCATTATACAGTACCCCTAATAGTTTTAGCAGACATTGATTGTCACCTAGATCCATTATTTCATTATGGGATTGCAAAATATTAATTTGTAGGTCTCTTTTTGAATATTTTAGCTGTGATTCTTATATAAAGAAAATTTTTGCACCAGCTATTTGGTTACAATGAAATACAGTGCTGACAGAAAAGGTAAGATAAACGTTTTATTCTTTTGTTTATCAATTTACAAAATAATGACTTGATGCCCTAGAAACTTCCAGAGATGTCCAAAAGGGATTTTAGGGGGGAGAAGGGGACAGTGGCTCAGGTTTTTATAACTTTGATGTGTTGCAGGCATTTTTTTTTAAGATTTTATTTATTTATTTATTTGATAGAGAGAGAGAGAGATCACAAGTAGGCAGACAGGCAGGCAGAGGGAGAGGGAGAGGGAGAAGTAGGCTCCCCGATGAGCTTGAAGCCCCATTTGGTACTCAATCCCAAGACCCTGGGATCATGACCTGAGCCAAAGGCAGCCCTTAACCCTTAACCGACTGAGCCACCCAGGTGCCCCCAGGCATTATTCTTTTTAATACTCAAAATGCCCTATCTGTGGCCAAGAGGAGATCTTTCAAGTTGGCTCCTGAGTACTACTGATATGACTTCATTCATCTCAGGCATCTTCCTTTTCTTTAGGCACAACAAGATGCCCTGAGGCTTACAGTGGACAATTCCTGCCCTAGACCTTGAATGAACCTTTACTCCAATGAGCTTTGTGTTCTTCCAGTAGGACGTGATATTTAGAAACTACAGTCCAGCACAAAGGATGCTCAGTATAGCTGGGTTGTCACTGCTGCCTGGCATGGACAGTGGAATGAGCAAGGGACTATCTATTTTTTAAAAAGAAAAAATTAATTGTGAGTTCATATGAATACTTCCAAATGAAAGTCACTATTATAGGAATTTTAGTCAAGCTCTGTAATTTTATATTCATAACTTTTTTTCTTATGCTGAAAATCTTGGTTCCTAATGATATTAACAAAATTACTTATAACATATATTATTTATAACTTATCCATATGTGTGTGTATTTCAAAATAAATACTAAAATTATCACTAGTAGTAAAACTACTAAATGCAATTTAATATTTTTTTGTGGTTCTTTTCATCTTGATACATTTTAACCTTAGCTGAAGGATAATTTAATGAGACAAGTCACTTCTCTATCAGCCTAAAACCATTGTTCCTTAATTAGGAACAAAGGCAGCTAAGTGCAAAAGCTCAAGTCATATAGTTTTTAAGCCATTTTCCCTTCCAACTAGCATCTTCAGACAAAAACATAAGGTCTGGGTGAAAAAGTCTTTAGGGAACTGATACAAACACAGGAGAAACAAATCACCCTACTGGGTAACACAGAGTCAGTGAACTGAAGGAATAAGAAGCAAAAAAGAAATCATGAACATAATTCTCATTAAACAGGCACGTAAGTTGGAGCTGACAGACAGCTGCAAATTTTCTCAGCAGGAGCTATAGTGAAACGCTGCTTAGCAACACCCGAAGGCAGATGACAATGAGGGCGATACAAAGAGCTGAAGAATCAGATTTAAGCGTGACAATGATACCATCTTACAACTGACTATTCACCAGCCAAGCAACAACTAATTCCAGTAATAATGGTAAAAATATGGTGACTGCATTTCCTATGCTTTATTACTTCTATTTCCTGGGTTTTTTGTTTGTTGTTTTTTTTTTAATTTTTTTTTCTTTTTAAGTAGGCCCCACACCCAATGTGGGGCCCAAACTCACGACCCTGAGATCAAGAGTCACACGTTCTACTGACTGAGCCAGCCAGGAGCCCCTTTTATTTCCTATTTTTTTATGAAGCTGGTAAACATAATGTCTGAGCCAACAAAATCCAGGAACTGATTCACATAGCTATAGTACCCTTCAAACATTTTAAAAAACATCTTAAAACTTCATAGGCTGCTGTGGAGATAGGGCATCAGGTAGATCTATGAAATTCAAAGTGGTATTATTATCATTAACGATTTTTTTTTAAATTTAAGTTTTCTAATCATGCTCAACTTTTGACACATGTTAGAATCATCCATGGGGCTTAAAAAAATAGAGATGCCCAGGCGCTAATGCAGACATGCTGAATCAGAATCTCTATAAGCAGTGGGCCAGGCATCCGTATTTTGAAAAAGACTCAGAAAATTGTGTTTGCCCCCCAACATGAAGACCCTGTAATGTAACACATCAGTATCTACAACAATTCTCAAAGTTTTCTCTGCATGAGAATCACAGCCGGAGCCTCTCTAACATGCCAGTTTCTCTAACATGGTGGGACCTCCGCAAGTGCGGATTCCGTTGGCTGTCACGGGCTCAGTACTCTGCATGTTTAAGCAGCATTCCAGGTAACACGGAGGCAGGTGTACTCAAGCCATCCTCTGAGCAACTTCTTTTTTTTTTTTTTTAACATTTTTTGGAAAGCACGTAAAGAAACCAAAATAGACAAATACTACCAGCCTGGGATCTGGAACGTGGCAGCCACTGACCTGAGAGATGTTTGTGAATATCTGCTCAGACATCCTCTCGCAGAGAACAGCCAACAGCTGTAGGACCAGCAGCTTCTGCTCCTGGCCTTCCACAAGACTTTGGTGCTGCTCTAATTCCAAGAGGCTTTTGCTGGAGAAGTGCTTTGTTTTTAACTCTGCTTCATTTTCCATGGCCACATGAGTCAACTCCTATCAGCATTGGAGAAAAGAAAAAGTGAAGGAAAAAACCATAGAACTAAGGGCATCAACAACAGTGAGAAAACTCTGTTTGAAATGTATATGTAAAGAACTAGTCTAAGTGTTCATTGTAGCATTATTTACAATAGCCAAAATTTGGAGACAAAGGTCTAGCAATAGGAGAAGGAATAAATAAACTGCATTTATTATACTGGAGCAGTTGAAATAAATAAACTAGACCAATATGGAAATCAAAACAAAGATCTCAAGAACAGTGTTGAGAGAAAAATGGAAATTGTAGAATAATATGTATATTATGATATTTATATGAAGATTTAAAACTTCATAATAAAAAGCATACCTATACAAAGAGAACTAGTATGATAGGCTACTTACTTCATCAGCATTTTTTACGATCTCTACCACTAGCCCTGCTGAACTGAGACTTCAAGCCATGTAATATTTTCAAACACTTTTTAGAGACTATTAAATGCTTTCAGCACTTTTCTCTCTATAATATTTAATCTCTACTAGTAGATAATTCATTACTGTGGGGTTTGTAGGCTTTTCCCCTACACTTCACACTGTAAATTTCCTTGGGAAGGGAAAACCTTAAGTTCCTTAACAATTAATGCTTTACCAAAGAAAGAGGCAGTTTATTTTTATTTTTCAAAGATGTTATTTATTTATTTGACAGAGAGAGACACAGCGAGAGAGGGAACACAAGCAGGGGGAGTGGGAGAGGGAGAAGCAGGCTTCCCGCCAAGCAGGGAACCCGATGCGGGGCTCGATCCCAGGACCCTGGGATCATGACCTGAGCCAAAGGCAGACGCTTAACGACTGAGCCACCCAGGAGTCCCCTAAGTGGCATGTTAGAGCAATGGTTCCCAACCGTGCCTGGGAATTTCTGCTTCCCAGGGGAGAGTTAGCAGTGTCTGAGGACATTTCTGGTTGTCATAACTGGGAAGTGATATAGGCATCTAGTGGTAGAGGTCAGGGATGCTACTAAACATCCTACAAGAAAGCACAGGAGGGGTGCCTGGGTGGCTCAGTCGTTAAGCGTCTGCCTTCGGCTCAGGTCATGATCCCAGGGTCCTGGGATCGAGCCCCGTATCAGGCTCCCTGCTCAGCGGGAAGCCTGCTTCTCCCTCTCCCGCACCCCCTGCTTGTGTTCCCTCTCTCACTGTGTTTCTCTCTGTCAAATAAATAAATAAAATCTTAAAAAAAAAAAAAGCAAGCAAGCAAGCAAGGATAGGAAACCCCCAGCCTCCCAACAAAAAAATTACCCAGCCCAAAATGCCAATGGTACTAAGGTGCAGAAACCTTGGCCTAGAGCAAAGCCCTCTGGTTTTTTTGTTTTTTTAAAGATTTTACTTATTATTTATTTTAGAGAGAGAGAGAGAGAGCATGGGGTGGGGAGGACAGGAGAGGGAGAGAGAGAATTTCAAGCAGGCTGCATGCCCAAGGTAGAGCCTGACAAAGGGCTTGATCCCATGACCCTGAGATCACAACCTGAGCCAAAATCAAGATTCGGTCGCTTAACCAACTGAGCCATGCAAGCGCCCCTGACTTTTTTTGTTTTTTAAACAATTTTTTTAAATTCTCCATTTAAGAGCACATCTTCTTGGAATGTTATTTACAATGAGTGGCTAGGTAAGGGGATAGAATGTGAATACAGGAAGAGATGCCTGGGTGGCACAGGCGGTTGTGCAGCTGACTCTTGGTTTCAGCTCAGGTTGTGGTCTCAGGGTTGTGAGATTGAGCCACACATCAGGCTCTGTGCTCAGTGCAGAGTCAGCTTGAGATTCTCTCTCCCTCTGCCCCTCCCACTTGTGCTCTCTCTCCCCCTTTCTCTCTCTCTCTCTCCAAAATAAATAAATAAATCATTTTTTAAAATGTGAACACAAGAGGTAAGAAAAGTTATCAAAAAAGTGGCCCCTACTTCAAGTTCTAGAAGTGTTAGCCCTGATTCTCTCCTTGCAATTCCCCCATAACTACACCAACCTTAAACTCCTAAAACTCCTTAGACACTTTGTTTAGGGAAAATAAGGGAGAAAGCAGAGCTGGAGGATAGAAAATCAGAGATCACCCTGTTTACAGTCTCAAACAGTGCAAATAAGTAGTAGAGAATTGGGTACTGTCAGAGATTAGAGCAAGAGGAAGCACAATCACCAGCACTAAGAAACAGACCCAGAAAAGGTTTCAGGTGGTTACAAAATGAAATGAGAAGGGCAGAACTGCTAAATCTCCTTTCCAAATACCTGACAAAACAACAGTCAGAAAGGATAAAGGATTACTCCATAACTGCAAAACCTGCTATTAACTTCAAAAGAGTACTTATTGTCAACACAGAGCAAAGATTAACCCTTTCATAGATCAACAGTTCTACTCTGGTCATCTCTCAAAATTTAGGGCAGATTACCTCGGGAAATAGTTCGATCATACATGTACTGCTGAAGGTAAGTTTTTTTTCTTTTTACCAACCCAAAGGCTACTAAAAAATAAATTACTCTTACCTCCTTTGATTATTTCTCTCTTAGATTAGGACCTTAATTTTAGGAGCTAAAGTTATGACTGCCCTGGGGTGCCTGGGTGGCTCAGTCATTAAGCGTCTGCCTTCAGCTCGGGTCGTGATCCCAGGGTCCTGGGATCGAGCCCCGCATCGGGCTCCCTGCTCGGCGGGAAGCCTGCTTCTCTCTCTCCCACTCCCCCTGCTTGTGTTCCCTCTCTCACTGTGTCTCTCTCTGTCAAATAAGTAAATAAAATCTTTAAAAAACAATAATAATAAGGGCGCCTGGGGGGCTCAGTCGGTTAAGCGTCTGCCTTCGGCTCAGGTCATGATCCTGGAGTCCCGGGATCGAGTCCCACATCGGGCTCCCCGCTCAGCGGGGAGTCTGCTTCTCCCTCTCACCCTCTCCCCTCTCAACTCTCTCTCACTCTCTCACTCTCAAATAAATAAATAAAATCTTTAAAAATAATAATAAATAAAAAAAATAAAATTATGACTGCACTGAAAATTCAAAGGGGATCCTGGTGCTACCCCAGAATACAGCTGACCATGTCCTTACTATACATAGTTCTTACCTTCAAGCAGAAGATGAAGAAGTCACCTGCCAAACCGCACTCTTGGCAGTGGGCTAACAAGTCCCCAAGATGCTCTACCTGGCACTGCTCTGAGGACACCTTCTGGTACAGGGCTTCATCTTCATCTTCATCACTGCAACACAGGGTAAGATTTATCTTGGCAGTGTCACCCAGAGATTTTTTTTTTTTTTTGAAACTCCATAATAATCTTCTAAAGTAAGAGGGTATTTTCATACAATAAATCATTAGAAAGATCCCAAAATTTAAGTTATTTTCCTGTTTCTCCATGCTGAAAAAGTATTTATTCTCAGAAGGTAGGGTATCATGTCCTACGCAGTCATTTGCTCAGTGGGGAAAAGACTCATGAAGGAGGTGGCTTTGCAGATGGATGTTGAGAAATTACTATTATTTCAATAAATTGAAAAAGCAAGGAGAAATTAAAGTATAGGTTGTATGCAGATACTCTGGTTCCTGAGGAAGAATACAGAAAAAGAAGTCTGCAAAGGAAGGTCAGATCACAGAGGGCCTTCAAGGCCATTCAAAGAAAGCTAGACTTTTTTTCAAAGAGCCACTGAAGGGTTATGGGCAGTAGGAAAAGACACTATCCTTACAGGGAACATGCAGTCAATCTCAACTAATAACTAACCAGCAGAAATATGGAAATGCGTAAAGACTCAGAAAACTGAGTAGGCCAAATTTCCAAGTAATAAAATATGGCCAAGTTACTAAAAGCAATGCTACGATTTCTGCAAAAAGTTTTAAGAAACTTCTCATGAGGTACTAAGGGTTTTAGTTTTATTGCAGATTAAATGAAAAAACAAAGATACGATATTGTTATACTATATCACGTAAACAAACACAGAAGCACAAAGATGTACTACAAAACAAAACACTAAAAAAAATGCAAACAGTGACTAGGATCGTAGTTGCTTTTTGTTTTCCTCTTTATGCTTTTTTGTGTTATACAAAGAAGGTATGTACTCTTGTGATTAAAGAAGGAATAAAGTGTTTTCAGACTAAACTGAGAAAAAAGTGACATGTTGCTTCATATCATTGAAAAGTACAATTATGAAATAAACTTAATTTGGCCATCCCATTGGGCAGTAAGTCCCAATTTGCCAGTTCACTAATAACATGGCCTTTATACTCCTCTAGTAAAATAAATAACCTATAAACTAAGCTTAAGATCATTTCTTGTATTATCCCAGAATCTCCTAGTGTCCTTCAGATCAGTCATGTATCTACATCACATTTTATGTTAGGAAAAAAACTGAAATGGCTAAGAGTCACTTCTAAGCTTCTCTGAACCATCCTGTCAAAATGAAGTATTATATTCAAATACTTTTTTAAAAAGACATGACAATAATTACCTTATGAAGCTCTATTTCATTCATTCTTAAAATTTCAATGAAAAATGAGTCAATTCCAAATACTGTAGTTTATTTAGTTCCAGAAAAGTAAAAATTCTGGATCCAAAGATCATGAAATCTAAGCTGCTCTTTTAGTGTTTCTTTAAACAAACTTTTTATTGATAACTGGGGCTCCTGGACAGAATGATAGGGTAAAAGGTTTAGATTTGCCTTTAGGGGACTGGCAACAGGAGCAAGATCTTTAGAACAAAAGATAAAATCACACACACACAAACATATACACACACACACACACACACACACACTTCTTTGATATAGTGAATGTCAACTTTTTGGAGATATAGAGTGTCTTAAGTATCCAATGAAAACTATGGACCCTATTTTCAGAAAAAAATTTCTTGTATATAATTTCAAAAGGGACTGTGGATGCCTAGAAGTCCATGTAGAAACCTGGAGTTAAGGGTCCACTGCTTCTGGCAGTAGATGGAGATTCATTCAGTAACTGCCTATTCAGTTTTCTCCTACCATGAAGAGAAACTATAGTTTCAATAAGAACTGTCGATTCTGACATATGTGCACTAAGATGTACACTAGAGACTTGTCATGATGGCAATTAGCTTTAACTACTGATAAGTTAAAGACTATAAAATTCTCTATACAGTCACTAAAGTGGTCCCAGGTTAAACTGTTCCAAAGTGCTTTTGTAAAATAAACATGTCAAGAAATTTTAAACTCTTTCAGTTCAGGGGCATAGTTACAACCACAAAACCTATTAGTGCTCAACAACTCTCAAGAAATTGGTAGCTTGCGTTTGTACTGATAATTCTGCTTGCAATCAATGTGTTCTCCATTTTCCTCAAGTCCATCATATTGAAAGAGTGTCTTATAACTTTACTAAGTTAACCAGGAGCAAAAAATAAAATTTACACCTTAACAAACAGCCACACTTTGAATGTGATGTAAAAATCTGAGCTGTTGGGGCGCCTGGGTGGCTCAGTCGTTTGGCGTCTGCCTTTGGCTCAGGTCATGATCCCCGGGTCCTGGGATCGAGCCCTACATCAGGCTCCCTGCTCCACGGGAAGCCTGCTTCTCCCTCTCCCACTCCCCCTGCTTGTGTTCCCTCTCTCTGTCAAATAAATAAATAAAATCCAAAAAAAAAAAAAAAAAAAATCTGAGCCGTCAGTTAAGAACTGTATGGGACTCTGGTCAACAGGAACTTACATTCTAAGGTAATAATATCTACACATATCACCCAAAAAAAGGAAATAATTTAAAATATACTTATAAGATGTTAGAGAAATAAACGATCCATTCCACTAATATCCTAATTGCTCTCCAGGAGAAAGAAACCCCCATCATAAAATTAACATAAAAGATAGCAATTAGACAATTTCCCTGAGGAATAAGTCTGACTCTGAACACACATACACCATTTAGAGAGTCAGAAAGAGAAATGGATGGTTCTGGTGCTGAGGGTAAACATGTGACTGCCCTTTACTCTGATTCTCTGGCAAAGACTTTGTGAAGTGGGCCTGTGATGCAGAGCTGTAAGGCTCCAGCAAATTGCACCTACTATTAGCTAGCATCTGGGAAAAAAACCTGCAAGATTATTTAAGGCGCTCACATTTCATTTAGAGATTATAAATAGCAGCACCTCAGCTGCTTCAAGTTCTAGGTCCCGTTCTATCAGCGCCCCTTAGTGGACAAGTCCGGGAAGGGCCTTTTGGGTGCAATTGTGTCCGAAGAGAGAGGGTAAAGAATGGGTGGACTCACCAAATGGCCTCTTTGATGGTAACCATGATGCCACCTCGAGTGGCAGCTCTAAACTGACACAGAGAATGAAGAGAGGACACAGATTTGTCCAATCCTGCAAATCCTTTCAGGCTGGCAATTGCCTTCTTCCTCTCTAGCTTCCCCAGAATCCATAATAAGATCTCTTGGCAAAGTGACCTGGCAGAAAAAGCAGTTATAAATGAGCCTGTCATCTTACTCTACACATCTAACAAGCTAACATAAAAAAAGAAAGGAAGACTGTCAGGTTCCACGGCATTCTAAGTGCTGGCACGACCACCTAGTACTACTGAAGTGTAGGACTGGAAACTATGCTTCCTGTGAATTTCAGGATATATCTAATATCCTGAAATTCAAGGAGTAACTGACTAATCTTTGGCCCTAGAAGCAACCATGATAAGACACCGGAGCCACACATGGTTTTTTAAAAAAAATAATTCCAAGTGTAGCATTGCCTTTGGATCAGGCCCTGTGAAAGAAAGTTTACACTGATAAAACCATCTACCAACGGGACCAAGAGCTGGTGACCAAGAAACAGCATACCAACAAATTCTGGCTGATTCCTCAGCCCCTTTTATCTCTGCCAGTCAACGAGGATTGGGATGGAATAAACATTTGCCTCCGCCTTCCCAGTCTCTGATGAGGACATGATAGTGCTGTGAATATTTGGGTTTCAAAACTGTAAGTTATTATATGGACAGTTCTTTGAAGTCAAATTCACATATTTATTGTCCCCATCTTCCTCTCTTGTCACTGCTCCTAGAGCTGGGCTCTAAGGATGTGCTGACCAAAAGTTAGAGTCCAAAGTAGTATGTGAGTTTTCCTTCACTGCTTAACAACGATGATGGAAGTGGTCTACTGAGTTTACGATTTTCCAGGGACAGTGCTAAACACTTTCTAGTCTGTCTTCATAATACCCTATGAAGAAGGTATTATTACTGTATATCTGATCACATGTGGGGGATTTCCAAACACTAAAAATCAGAATTCCCTAGGATTTAAAAAGGATATAAACCCTTATAAGGAGGAAGAAACAACGTAAGTATCTGTGAAAACAGAGCTGACACAAAATGAAGCCTACTTGAATTCCAATACAAGAGATTATTTTCTGGATGATTAAGAAATCCCTTCGTTCCAAACAACACTGAGCAGCACTCACACCAAATCCAAGTCTAAATGACAGAGTGCCACATTCAGATCCAGATTTCCCCAACTTGATTTCTCATTCCCCACAAGGTTGTTATGATCCATTCTCCATGTCCTCCTTCCTAGACATGTAATTCCAGTACTTCTCCCTGATCAAAGAGTGACATGTTTACACATGTAAACAGGGATTTTGTCTCTGACGTCTAGGACAGAGGCTGAGGAAAGCCATTCTAAAAATTACATCCAATCCCCTGCAATCTGAAAAGCTCTCTTTCTTTTGCAGATGAGCAGAATAAGAGAATCCTCAAATGTTTTACTGATTTTGAAAGAAAAAAATTATAAAGTAGCATTAAGTTTTATATTCAAAATAAGAATAAGAAAAACATACAATAAAGATTTCACTATAAACAAATAAGGTTCTCTGGGTTTTTTTGTTTGTTTGTTTTTTTACCTTATGTGAGACACACTTTGTTTGGTAAAACAGTAGAGAGAAAAGAGCACTCCCAGGACGGGAAGCAGGGAATCCATTAAAACTGTCACAGGTTCATTCCCGACCACGTATACCTAGGGAAAAGAAAATGGTGAAAGGTACCATGAGTACAAGGCCAGAGGAATGGGAATCAAATACCATACCTACTAGCAGCATAGAGAGTTTTCTCTTAAGCAACACGTTAGTTCTAAACCAAACAATTTTAGCTCTAAGGCTAAGAAAACCATTTGAGATTGGCAGACAGGCTGAAACACAGGGAGCCTGAGCTGGAGCAGTGCCCTTCCGTGTGCGCAGCCTGAAGAACTTCAGGGGAAAATGGGTAAATTAATCCATCTCCTGACCCGTTCCTTTCTTGCTTTTGATCACCTTTGTGTCTCTTGCTAATCTATTACTCATCTACACAATAATTCTCTAATTACTGAAGGCCCTGCTCAGGAACTAACAAGCAATTAATGCCAAATAGAAAAACTTAAAACTAGATTTAAAAAATAAAACAAAGCTTGCTCTAGATTTGTCACTCTTAAGATCTAACTGCCATATGGGCATGTCCTATTCTAATTCAATAAATGTTAAAAAAAATTACAATGTGCACCTAGCTCTGCACTGACTTTATAGGGTTAAGCGTGTAAGGATGTCAATTTTTGTTAACAGTAATTATGTTACAACATTTTAGTTGTCCTTTCAAAAAGGATAGCACAAATGCCTTCAACAACATTTATGTGAATACCCACTGGAATCCAAGCATTGTCCTAGGCATTGTAGTGAATATAAAAATGAGTAAGAGTTGTTCTCCCTCAATTGCTTGTGATCTACCAAGAATAAAACAAGTAAACCAATTATAATATTAATAATCCAAAGCAGGTAATTTAAAGAATTAAGAAGAGCAAAATTCTATTTTTTCAATATTCTTTCTATAAATAAGGGCTTAAGTTTCCCTTTCCTCATCCTTTAAAAGAGGGCTAAGACTGGGACGCCTGGGTGGCTCAGCCGATTAAGCGTCTGCCTTCAGCTCAGGTCATGATCCCGGGGTCCTGGGATGGAGTCCTGCATCGAGCTCCTTGCTCAGCGGGGAGCCTGCTTCTCCCCTGCCTGCCGCTCCCCCTGCTTGTGCTTGCTCTCTCTCTCTAAAATAAATAAAATCTTTTAAAAAAGAATTAATCACCGAAGGTTCATCTTTCTCCATTCATCATCATTATCTGTGTCTATGCTATCAGATTTTAATTATTAATTAAATTGTGTTTAATTGAAGTAGAAATCAATGCTATTTATTTTTTATCAATGCTATTTATGGAGTACTAAAGGTCATGGAGGCACAAGCTGGAAAATTCTGCTTTTCCAGAGAACTCTGTCCCTTTAAATCAACCCTAATTTTTCACACTCCTTAAGCCTCCCAGCTCCTCTGTGGAGCCTGATAACCAAGGAGCCAGTTTCCTGTGCATGATCTAATCTCCATAAGCCCAGCTAAAGGAGGTGCATTGTATGGCAGTGTTCACAAGTAATATGCAGGCCTAATTATGATATCACCAATTACAAGTGGTAAAAAAAAAAAAAGAGAGAGATCGCCCTAGATAACGTAAGGGCCTATTGTTTGGTTCTGTAGTCTGTGTTCCCAGAAGTAATCCCCGTGGAGCCATCCTTCCTTACCAGCATCTTTTGTACAAAAAACCAAAAACCAAATGGAGTTAAATCTCCATTATTTACTGGCTTGACTGGGCCAAAGCACCACAAATTTTTTTAAAGATTTTATTTATTTATTTGACAGAGAGAGAGAGCTCAAGCGGGGGGGGGGGAGCGGCAGAGGGAGAAAGCAGGCTCCCCACTGAGCAAGGAGCCTGACGAGGGACTTGATCCCATGACCCTGGGATCATGACTTCAGCCAAAGGCAGATGCTTAACCAACTGAACCACCCAGGTGCCCTGGCACCTCAAACTTTAACATGAATTCCATCAAGCCCATTTCTCAGGGGTATATGTTGTTATTGATAAATTCCTCCAGGGGCCCCTGGGTGGCTCAGTTGTTAAGCGTCTGCCTTCAGCTCAGGTCATGATCCCAGGGTCCTGGGATGGAGTCCCACATCAGGCTCCTTGCTCTGTGGGGAGCCTGCTTCTCCCTCTGCCTGCCGCTCCCCCTGCTTGTGCTCTCACTCACTTTCCCTTGCCTATGCTCTCTCTAGCAAATAAATAAATAAAATCTTTAAAAAAAAAAAGATAAATTCCTCCAACTTTTAAGTTCTCTTGTTATACTTATCTGAAGGAACAAGTACTGCTTTTGAATTTTGGAACAATTGATCAATGAATTTTTTCTGTGAGATCTCAAAGAACTTGAATGGCCTCTGCTTGACACATAGAGCCTGTCGCCTCCCTTTCAAATTAATAATACATTTCTCCTTGTACTGAGCCCAAAACTATCTCCATTTTAAACTTCCTGATGGGAGGACATTTATTTTCAAAAGATTTGGATGGGCCATCCAAAAGGTCTACCTTTTCCACAAGCCTAGTATTTATTTGACTGTTCAACTGTTCATCCACTCATTCACTAATTTAAATATTTAGTAAGCATCTAACCACCATTAATGACTTTTCTCCTCTAAATTCCAATAGCATTTTAGGGCTTATAATCAGTCCGCAAACACACAGCCATCTTTCCCCTCTTCAACTAGCCTCTCTATTTCTCTATTTTAGCACCTATTACAATAGATGATTAAGTTGTGTTACCTGAATGTTTGGTGACCAAGCAGTTGTTACAGAAGTACACAACTTAAGTGAACCCACTGTTACTATTTCTATGAAGCCAACAATAACTACCATTTAATTGCAATGTCTATTCAAGAATAAACCAGGTTAGGGGCGCCTGGGTGGCTCAGTCGTTAAGCGGCTGCCTTCGGCTCAGGTCATGATCCCAGGGTCCTGGGATCAAGCCCTGCATCGGGCTCCCTGATCCGCAGGAAGCCTGCTTCTCCCTCTCCCACTCCCCCTGCTTGTGTTCCCTCTCTCGCTGTGTCTCTCTGTCAAATAAATAAAATCTTAAAAAAAAAAAATAAACCAGGTTATTCAGCTAAACATTTAATATGCAATTGCTCCTCACAAGTCCTGTAGGTTAAGCATTTTTATGCCCATTCTAAAAATGTGGAAAACAGGCTCAGAGAAGCAAAGTTAGTTGAGCCAAGGTACTCTTAGTAAGTGGCATAGCCAGGGTGAACCCAGATCTGTCTGACATAAAATCCATGCACAATCCATAGAGACAGGACGGAAAGTAGATGAGTGGTTGTAAGGGGATGGGAAGAAGGGGAAATGGGGACTGACTGCTTAATGGGTATGGTGTTTCCATCTGGGGTGATGAACAAGTTCTAGAACCAGACAGTGCGATAACCGTGTGAATGGACTTAATGTCAGTGAATTATATACTTGAAGAGATGGTTAAAATGGTAAATTTTATGTCACGTGTATTTCACCACAATTTTAAAAAGAACAAAGCACGTACTCCATGGCCTCCCAATACTCACCTCCCCATGGGCATGTTTTCATTGCTTCAGTCCCTAACCCATACCAACTTTACCCCAGCCATCTTCCCTCAGAATCAGTAGGCCCCAGCTTGTTGGGCTGTTAATAAACTCTAGTCCGGCTACCTCTGCAAATTAGGGCAGAGTTCCTGAGCGGCACCACGGACAGCAGCTTCTGTACCACCTCCCTTCCTCCCACTGCGACTCTTTCGTATTATATACCCCCCTTCTACCAAGCCTTCCAGTAGATCTTCAGGGCTATACTGTGGTCAGGCCTTTCCAAGGACAGTGCCCTCCTCCCAACCTCTTGCCTAGCACCCAACCCATATGCAGGTTAAAAGTTTGGTGTGCACCTCACATCCAACATTACCCTCATATACAGTCCCAGAGTGGAATCTGGCCACTTCCCACTTCATGTGGACTCCCCAGATCATTGACTTATACCTGGAGTTTAGTGACCCATAAAGGGACACAGGAGGCTGCCCTGATTCAGCCAATGTTGCACTTCGATCTCTTGCTGACAGCACTGACAATGACCAAATGCTCTAGGAAAAACAAACAAACAAACAAACAAAACCAGTCCTTCCAATGAAGTCATACTATATATGGAAGAAACTGTTGAGGCCAGGTCCTTCCAGTCTCCTCCACACCAGGCTGGTGACCCTACCAACCAAGGAAGTAGTGACGGCACAACAGTAAGCTGTTCCTGCCCCGCGGCGGAGAGGGCCCTACCACCCTGCATCCACACCCTACCATCCGGTGTTGTGGGGTTTCCTTGGACTGTGCTTATGGACTGTGCTTATGTATCGTCTCCTTCTAGCTGGGGTTCTTTCCTGCTCACCTAGAGGCAAAGCGGGATGGGAGTTCAAGTTCTGAAACAAAATCCCCTACTTTATGTATTATTTTGACCGTTGAAATTCCCTTTTCTCAGCAGTATAACCACTGGGTATGTTTCACATAGGGTTGTCTGTAATACTTCTACTGACCAGGTGTGGGACTTAACACAAATCAATTGACTTCTCTGAGTCTCAGTTTCCTTATCTAGAAAACAAGGAGGTTAGATTAATCAGGCGTTAAGGTCTCTTTGGTATCTAATCTATCATCCTCTGACTTGAGTGCAAATTTGCTCTCTTCTTCTGTATCATTCTGGCACCTCAGTCATTAAGAGGTAAAACTAGTTGAAAAACATGAACCAATCCTCCACCACCCCCAAAATTTTTAAACCCTGAAACCTGACCAAGTTGTAAAAATTTCTAACCCTCCCCACATGCTTTCCCTTCTTCTCTCAGTTCTGAAGTTAGGACTTTAAAGATGAAATCCTGTTTAGTTGAAAGGTTTTCTGGTTACGTGAGGAATCCGTACAGACTAGGGATCGCCAAACAAATTACCAAGAGGTGGGAAAGCTGAAGCAGGAAAGGGAGAGACAGACTCTCAAGGTACCTATTCAATTCTTTGGTGTGAAAAAGCCTCTCCGCGACTAAGTGAAATGGTGCTTTGAAGAAAAGATGAACTTCCATGTCTACCTGTGGCTTTTCCAGTATAAATATGTAGGACAGGGCTGATAGGCAAAATAAGAGGTGAGTATGGATTTATGAAAATCCTAACGGCTCAGAACAGATCACACGAGGAAACAGACAGGTACCAATGACCCCACTGGGAGCTTGGGGATTTCCACAGTCCTTTCTGAATGCATCCTGGCTTTCTATCACAGATCCAGCCATGAGAAGAGGGGTCTGCGCTTAAGCCTTACAACCCTTGATCTGAGCTTAGAGACTACTCTTAACAAGTAATAGAGACATGTTTCTGCATACTCTTAACAATAGATCACACACTACCTGTAACTGTTTGCTTGACTGGGAGCTCCCTGAAGGGAGCAACTGGCTTTTAATCATTTCTGTGTTTGTAAACCTAGCACAGTATCTGCCATTCTGTATGTACTTGGCAAAATTTTTCTTTGTGACTGATTAACTGAATCAAAGAATGAATGAAGTACATTGAATGCTTATTTTCTCAAAAGTTCTATTTTTGTAGGGAAATTACAATGCCCTCTGTATTTTCTCTTCTTCCTCTTTTTTTTTTTTTTCTTTTTTAAGCTGTAGCTAGAAGCTATTCAATCAATGTTAATTAACTGAAGAATGACAGAACTTCAGCCATGGAAGGGAGAGCGGACTGAACAAAAGGAGGTCTGTTTTTTACTGTACTGGCTTATTCAGTACCTATCTTCAATACCTAAAGGACTGAATTTCTCTAGAAATTTAAATTAAAAAGGAAAGGAAAAACCCAGAGTCAAAATGGTCAGGAGTATTAAGAATAAACATGTTTCTGATTCAAAGCAAAACCAAACAGAAAGCAATCCTCACATACTCCATTTCTCATTTACTAGACTTCCATTACATGGTTAAGCATGGTTAAGCACATCCCTCTGAGACCACTGCAGAGTTGAAAGAGCACCAGGAAGTCAGGAGTCAGGAAAACAGGTATGAATTTTGTTTCTGACACCTACATGATTGCCCAAAATCACATATTAAGTGAGTGAATAGGGGTAAGACAATTAAACCCCTCTAGGATTCAGTTTCCTCATTTATAATGCAAGTGTTAAGCTGCGGCTTAAATACCAGCTAAGATAATTCATGTTAAAATATTTTGTAAAATATGCAGCCCTATGCAAATGTTACATTTATTCCTAAATACCTGCTGATACGGCTGTAAATGGAACTGTCTCCTTAATTTATGGCCTTATGTTTTATAGGGATGTATATGTGTGGAAATACAAACATGAATCAAGCTGACTAAATCCTAACACTGAAATTTAGTACAGGCTGGAACTTGACTGTACCCCTGTTAAAGATTAAACTAGTCAAATGCTGCCTTCTAAAATATCACAGTGATCCTTTTGATAGTAATGTTCCAGAACTTCTAATGCACTTACTGAGTTTAATTAAGACTTGTGAGAAGCAAAAGGACAAGCCAAGTTACCTAATATAGTATTTTGCACTGTGCATGCTTTCAGAGCGTATTGCATAAAATAATCTTTTTTAAAAAGAGTTTCTTTGAACCAAAAGAGAACTGACAGTTTTTTGAGCCAAATTATTTGCTAAAGTATACAATGAACCTTCCACAAGTTACCTTGTTTCATCTCTACAACTCAAGTGTTAAATAAGTCATCTAAAGTCACATGGATTGTCAACCCTTGAGCCAGATTCCAAGCTAGGTCTATTGGACTCAAATGTCCAGGTGCTTTTCACTACACTATACCACAGAATCTGAATGTACCATCTAACACTTGAATCTTCCACAGCTTTGAAGGCTACTTAAAAAAAAAAAAAAAGATTTATTTATTTATTTCAGTGGGGGGAGGGGGGGCGGGGAGGCAGAGGGAGAGAGAGAGAATCTCAAGCCAAGTCCTTGCTGAGTGTGGAGCCCAAAGCGGAGCTCAACCTCACAACCCTAAGATCATGACCTGAGCCGAAATCTAGAGTTGAACGCTTAAGTGACTGAGCCACCCAGGTGCCCCAGGGATACTTCTTTTGGTCCTTTGCATGTTATTCAAGGTTACAGTTCAATTAGAGTTGGAAATATCCAGAAAGAATAACTGCATTTAGGGAACAGCCATAGTGGGAGACTTTTACTGCAAAGCCTTTTGTAGTACTTCTTAAACATGTACCATGTACAAATATTATCTTTTCTAAACACAGAGTGAGAGAAAGAGAAGAGATGAAAGGATTGGTTCCTAGATCAGATCTGGCACTCACTAGTATGATTTGGGACAAGTCACTTCACAATCTTCTGGATTTTGTTTCCTTTACTGTAAAATGAGGGATTAGTTTGTCAAACCCAAAGAATGTACCACACCAACAGTGAACCCTAATGTAAACTATGGACTTTGGACGATATTGGTGTGTCAGTGTAGACTCATCAACTGTAACACATGTCCCACTCTGATGTGAAACGTTAACAGTGGGAGAGGCTGTGCATATGTGGGGGCAGGAGATATATGGGAACTCACTGCTTGATTTTTCTGTGCACATAAAACTGCTCTAAAAAACAAAGTCTATTCGAAAACCAGAAAAAGAAATTAAATTATTTCTATATTTCCTTCTAGCTCTAAGATTCTATTATTCCAATTTACTCTACAAAAACAATTAAAAATTCAAAAAGAGGAGTCAATTGGCCAGCTGAGAGAGTAACTTTAATTAGAAATTTGTTAAGATTAAATGGAGAAAAGAAGACTTGGATAATTAAAGTCAGGATTCCCTGAATCTGGAAACAGAGAGATAAAATGGAAATGAGAATGAAGAATATAAACTAATTAGGTACCTTCTAGCCTCTCCTACCCTAAAATTTCTTCTGCCTTTAGGGAGTCTCAGGAAGCAGTGTGAGGAATACTAAAATGAAACATTCCCCACATACTCCCAGTCCCACATGGTATCAGATTCTGGCTGGTTCTCTTAAGAGCAAGAAAATGTCCAAATTGTAAAGAATTTTATAATTTTCTTATCCTGCCCTACCCAGAACCAATCTCTATGCAGCCTAGGTCTCCCTCTACCTCTGTAGGCAAAAAACAAATAAAAAAAAACCATTTATCCCTCTCGTACCAGAGAGGACAAAAAAAAAAGAAAAATTTAAGTATTCTAGGGATAGGGCCCCAGACATTCAGTCAGAAGAGACAGAATAGGAAGCCATTGGACTAAAAGTTATTTGAGCTGCAAATCCCCTTCTCAGCTTAGATAATTTTACCAGATGTAAGGTACACACATAGGAATGATGAGTATCATTTACACAGAAGTATAAGTGGCTATGCCAAATTTTCAGTTCAAATCAATGAGCATCTATGTGTGCACCTGTATTGTTGAGAACTTTCTACCTGGCCCACCAGAACCACACTGCTCCATTCCGTGCTGTATGTAAAGGATGCAAGTGTAAAAAGACCTCTTGGATCACCTAGGTGGCTCCGTCGGTTAAGCATCTGCCTTCGGTTCAGATCATGATCCCAGGGTCCTGGGATCAAGTCCCACGTCAGGCTCCTTGCTCAGCAGGGAGCCTGCTTCTCCCTCTCCCTCTGCAATCCCCTGCTTGTGCTCTTGTGTTCTCTCTCCCTCTCTGTCAAATAAAGAAATAAAACCTTAAAAAAAAAAAGACCTTCTCTTATAATTGCTCCTGCCACATTTTCATTCAGCAAGCTGAGGGTTATTTCTTTAAATACCAAAATGTATTTCTATTTTACCTCTTTCAGAAGAAATCTTTTTAAAATGGATTATATGCAATCCTTGCCTTCTTAAACAAAGTATACTGAACATACCAGTCCCAACAGTTTGTTTTTAAAATTATGCCCTTTGGGGGTACTTCTGTCCCCTTTCTTGCTCTTCTCTGCTGGCAGTCTCCTGTCAGTGAGCCTTAGGTAGTCTAACTCACTTTTTTTTTTTGGTAAAGCTATTTATTTATTAAACTTTTTTTTTTAAAGATTATTTATTTATTTATTTGGGGGGGTGGTGGGCAGAAGAAGAGGGAGAAGCAGACTCCTGGTTGAGCAGGGAGCCCAACCTGGGGCTTGATTTCAGGACCGTGGGGTCATGACCTAAGCCAAAGGCAGATGTTAACCACTGAGCCACCCAGGTGCCCTGAAATTTTATTTTTAAGTAATCTCTACAACCCAACATGGCGCTCAAACTCACAACTCTGAGATCAAGGGTTGCATGCTCTTCCAACTGAGCCAGCTGGGCACTCTTAACTAACTTCTAATCTGTTACTTCTAATTCCACCATGGTCTTAATCAGAAAACCAATCTGATCTGGATTGTGTATAAAGTAAACAGGAAATTGGCTCTGAGGACCTAAGAGGCTCTGCAGTTAGTTATGTGTTGAGATTGCAGCCAGATAGGTGCTACTGCGATACAGGTAACACAGGACATCCAACTGGAAATGTCAAGTGAGGCACCAAGACAAAATAGTCTGAAAACTCCAACATAAGATACCAGACTAAGACGAGAGCAGGACTATAAAAACTTCCCGTTCAGAAAGAGGGTAGAGAAGGATCAAACGTGCGGAGACTGAGGGGCGCCCGGGTGGCTCAGTCGTTAAGCGTCTGCCTTCAGCTCAGGTCATGATCCCGGGGTCCTGGGATCGAGGCCTGGGCTCCCTGCTCGGCAGGAAGCCTGCTTCTCCCTCTCCCACTCCCCTCTGCTTGTGTTCCCTCTCTTGCTGTCTCTCTCTGCGTCAAATAAATAAAAATATAAAAAAAAAAGTGTGGAGACTGAGGAGATTGATAAGGAAGACTTCTTTGGGGAGAGCTGTTGGTGAGGGTGAATCCCATCCTCCAATCCACCAATGAGAAAAAAGACAACCCAATTTAAAAATGGGTAAAGGATCTTTTTTTTTTTTTTTGACAGAGAGACACAGCGAGAGCAGGAACACAAGCAGGGGGAGTGGGAGAGGGAGAAGCAGGCTTCTGGCAGAGCAGGGAGCCCAATGCAGGGCTGGATCCCAGGACCCTGGGATCATGACCTGAGCCGAAGGCAGACACCCAATGACTGAGCCACCCAGATGCCCCGGGCAAAGGATCTTAATAGAAATTTCTCCAAGTAAGACATGCAAATGGCCAGTAAGCACACAACAGGCTGTTTAACATCGTTAGCCATTAGGGAAATGTGAGTCAAAACCACAATAAGATACTACTTCACGCCCACCAGCAAGGCTATAATAATGGGGGGGCGGGCAGGGAGAAAGGGAGGAGGGTAGGAGGAGGGAGACAAGCAGTCTGGTAGTGGTAATGGTGGGCAGAGAGGATAAACTGGAATTTTCATACTCTGCTGGTGGGAATGTAAAATGGTGCTGCCACTGTGGAAAACAGTCTGACAGTACCTCCCAAAAGTTGAACTTAGTGCTACCATATGATCCAGCAAGTTCACTCCCAGCTATATACCCAAGAGAAACCAAAACGTATGTCCACACAAAAACCTGTACATGAAGGTCTATAGCAGCATTGTTCATTCACCAGAGCCAAAATGTGGAAACAACACAAATTTCCATCAATTGACAAAATGTGGTGTATCCGTATAATAGAATACTACTTGGCATTAAAAGGAATGAAGTACTGCTTCATGTAACAACATAATGAATCTTAAAAAAAAATCCCACTGGTAAAAAGTCAACTACAAAAGACCACATGTTACATGAGTCCATTTATATGAAATATCAAGAACAGGCAAATCTATAGAGATAGAAAGTAGATTTTTTTTTAAGATTTTTTTGTTTTATTTAATTATTTGACACAGAGAGAGAGACACAAGCAGGGGGAGTGGCAGACAGAGGGAAAGGGAGAAGGAAGCTACCCAAGGAGCAGGGAACCTGATGCAGGGCTCGATCCCAGGACCCTGGGATCATGACCTGAGCCGAAGGCAGTTGCTTAATCAACTGAGCCGCCCAGGCGCCTCAGAAAGTAGATTTTAGTGGTTGCCTACAGCTAGGTGCAGAGTTGAGAGAATGGAGAGTGACAGCTAATGGGTATGGGGTCCTTTTAGGGGGACAATAATATTCTAAGATCAGATTTGTGGTGATGGTTGTACAACCCTGTGAAAGTAACTACAAGCATTGACTTGAACACTTTAAATGCATGAATTGTGTGGTATACGAATTATATCCCAATAAATCTGTTAAAAATAAAAGAGAGAAAAAATCAGAGCTGGAAATGTTCCCAAATGCTTCTCTAAAATTAAACACCCTCTTGTACCCTCCCGCTACCCAGTGAGTTGCTGGATCAATTCAACTATCCCAGATGTTTTCCTTATTTCCTGCCTTTGAGCTGTGCTCTGTAATTTAGTATTAGCAGAAAGTTAATAAAGACAACACATCCTTTGTTGCTAAACTTTATACAGTGTTTACCATTTTCCTCCAACATACACATTTCCTCTGTTTTCCCACTGCAGCTGAGCTGCCAAAACCTTGTAGGGAGAATAATTACCCTTCTGCACCCCTTCCTGGTTTCATAAGAGTACCAATCTTTTGTGTATAATCAAGTGTTTACAGCAAACTAATGTTTTGCTTGCCTCTCTAGGAGGTTTTAAATTCACCAAACTGTTCACCAAATTAGGAGGGTTATTTTTCCTCCCCCCTTTTTTTGGGCAAGAATAGGAACAATGGCAGGATTCACTATTTCTGGATCTCCATTTTTTTAGAGGCTAATTCACTTGCCAGAAAGAAGTTGTTTTGCTTTCTTTTTCCTCGAAAAGCAATTTTTTTGATTTCCCAGAAATACTATGAGGGATTTTTACAAAGTTTAGTCACAATTAGTTCTACCCTTGACACCACTTTCAAGTCTTTCTGACATTCCACACCCAACCATTTAATGATTTTTCATCCTGATATTCCTTAGATGGTATGTGACTGAAGATAACCTTTCTGAAAGTTAGCTGGTTCTTGTTCTCTAACTCAGAACATTTGCTTTCTAGACTGCTCTAGAAATTTCTTCTTTCTATAATCTAAAATGTCCTTGCCTGTGCATATGTAGAACAGGATATAAAAACTTTCTTTTCATAAGTCTCTAAATAAGGCATTTAAAAAAAAAAACAATAACAGGGGTGCCCGGGTGGCTCAGTCGTTAAGCATCTGCCTTCAGCTCAGGTCATGATCCCAGGGTCCTGGGATCGAGCCCCATATTGGGCTCCCTGCTCAGTGGGAAGACTGCTTCTCCCTCTCACACTACTGCCCCTGCTTGTGTTCCCTCTCTCGCTGTCTCTGTCAAATAAATAAAATCTTTAAATAAATAAATAAATAAATAAATAAATAAAAACAGCATTATATTCACTAAGTCACAATGTCATGTTTTATCTATAAGCTATTTAATTCTATATTTGTATGCCAGGTCAACCCTCTAAAGAGTATTCTCTCTCTTTTAATAGCAAAATTAAATGAAAGGGCAGTAAACATCTTACTTTAGTAAAAAGCTGAGTGTTGTAGAGAATGAGTTTTGAATGTTTCAGCATGCACTTTATATCTACGAATTATTAATATCACACATAAAGTTTAAAACAAAACAAAACAAAAGTATCTGTCTTCTTACCTGAAAGAACATAACTTAAGATTTACCCTATACCCTCATACACTGCTAGAGGGAATGTGAAATGGTGCGACCACTTTGGCAGTTCTTCAAATGGTTAAATACAGACTTACTATAAGATCTAGCAATTCTACTCAAGTTAAACACAGAGTTACCATAAGATCTAGCAATATAACTAAGAGAAATGAAAACATATGTTACACAAAGACTCCTACACAAATGTCCATAGCAGCATTAATCATAACAGCCAAAATGTAGAAACAACCCAAACATACAACAGAGGATGCATGAATTACAAAATACAGTCTGTACCTACAACAGGATACTATTCAGCAATAAAAAGGAATGACGTCTTGGGGCACCTGGCTGGCTCTGTCAGTAGAGCGTGCGACTCGATCTAAGGGTTGTGATTTCAAGCCCCATGTTGGGTGTCGAGATTACTTAAAAATAAAAAAAAAATTTTTAAATCTTAAAAAAAAAAAAAAAAGAGGGGCGCACAGGTGGCTCAGTCGGTTAAGCATCTGCCTTCGGCTCAGGTCATGATCCCAGTGTCCTGGGATCGAACCCCGCATCAGGCTCCCTGCTCATCAGAGAGCCTGCTTTTCCCTCTCCCTCTGCCTGCCACTCTGGCTACTTGTGTTCTCTCTCTCTGTCAAATAAATAAATAAAATCTTTAAAAAAAAAAAAAAAAGAATGAAGTCCTGCTTCATACAACAATATAAACCTGAAAAACATCATGCTAATAAGCAAAAGAAGCCAATCACAAAAGACTACATATTGTATAATTCCATGTACATGGAATGTCCAAAATAGGCAAATCTAGAGAAAGAGAAAGTCGATTAGTGGCTGCCTGGGGCTGGAGGGGTGAGGGGTAGGGAGAGTGGAGGGAAATGTGGTGGAGGGCTTAGGGAGTAGTATGAGGTTTCTTTTTGGGTAATGAAGTATCCTAAAATCAGTTGTGATGATGGCTGCACAAACCTTTGAATATAATAAAAAGCCACTGATTTGCATACTTTATTATTTATTTTTCATTTTTTTAAAGATTTATTGATTGAGAGAGACAGAGAGAGAGAGTGTGGGGTGGGGAGGAGGGGGCAGGGGTAGAGGGAGACGGTGAGAGAATCTCAAGCAGGCTCCCCACTGAGCACGGAGCCTGATGCAGGACTCAATCTCACCACCCTGAGGATCCTGATGAGACAGAATCGAGAGTCAGAATGAACCAACTGAGCCACACAGGTGCCCTGATTTGCACACTTCAAATGGGTGAACTGTAAAGTATGTGAATTATATCTTATAAAGCTGTTTTATTTTTATTTTTTTATTTAACTTTTAGTTAACATACAGTGCAATATTGTTTCTGGAGTAGAATTCAGAGCTTCATCACTTAGATACAACACCCAGAACTCATCACAAGTACCCTCTTTAATACCCACCACCCATCTAACCCATCTCCTACCCACCTCCTTCCATCAACCCTCAGTTTGTTTTCTATACTCTGTAACTCTTATGGTTAGAGACAAACAAACTGAGGGTTGCTGGATGGGAGGGGAGTGGGGGTAACTGGGTGATAGACATTAAGGAGGGCACATGATGTAATGAGCACTGGGTATTATATAAGACTGATGAATTACTGACCTCTACCTCTGAAACCAATAATATATGTTAATTAATGAATTTAAACTAAAAAAAATTATTTTATTTATTTTTTAAAGATTTTATTTATTTATTTGACAAAGACAGAGATAGTGAGAGCAGGAACACAACCAGGGAGAGTGGGAGAGGGAGAAGCAGGCTTCCCAGCAAGCAGGGAGCCTGATGTGGGACTTGAATCCAGGACCCTGGGATCATGACCTGAGCCGAAGGCAAACGCTTAACGACTGAGCCACCCAGGCGCCTGGAAAAAAATTTTTAAAAAGAAAGATTTACTCTACAGTCAAATGTCCATCAACCGATGAACAAATAAACAAAATGTTGTATATTCATACAATAGAGTATTACTTAGCAATTAAAAGGGACAAAATATTGATATATGAAACAACCTGGATAAATCTCAGAACATTATGCTAAGAGAGGGGCGCCTGGCTGGCTCAGTTGGTAGAGCATGTGATTCTTGATCTCAGGGTCATAAGTTCAAGGCCCCATTTTGGGCACAGAGATTACTTAAAACAAACAAACAAACAAACAAACACCATTATGCTAAGAGAGAGAAACTAGCCACAAAAAATCACATGTTGCATGGTTCCCTCCCAGGAAACAGCCACAAAAGGCAAATCCACAGAGGTAGACAGCAGACTAGGGGTTGCTGGGGGCTGAGGGTAGGAACAAGGAGCGACTGTAAATAGGCACAGGGATCTTTGTGGGGTAATGGGAATGTCCTAAAATTATATTTTGGTGACAGTTTAACTCTATAAACTTACTAAAAATCATTGACTTGTATACTTAAAACATTATCCTATGGTCTGTAAAGTATATCTCAATAAAACTGTTTTATAATAAAAGGTTTATTCTTAAAAAATTCTGAAGAGGCAAACAACCCCATTTTTTAAATGGGCAAAATATATGATTAGGAAATTTACAGAAGGGAAAATTATGAATGAACTAAGAACACAAAAAGATGTTCAACTCACTAGTAATAAGAGAACTGTTAATTAAAACCACAATGCATCTTCAGGTAGGAAGCAAGAGAAATGTGACCAGGGGTAGGCAGATAGAAGATTTCAACTGAATTGGTTATGTTTAATTTCTTAAGCTAAGTGGTGGGTTCATGAGTGTTTTACTACTAATTTTTTTTGTATGTTTAAATTAGTTCATAAAAAGCTAAACATTTACTCTAAAATGTTTAATTTACTGCTACAGAAATGGGAAATGTAGAATTTTAAAATTATGAATAATTCACATGCCATAAAATGCATTCTTAAAATGTACAACTAAGTGGCTTTTTGTATATTCACAAAGTTGTATAACAATCACCACTGTCTAATGCCAGAACATTTTCCTTACGTCAAAAAGAAACCCCATACCCATTAACAGCCATTTCTAATTCTCCATCCCCAGGCCCTACCAACCACTAATCTACTTTCTGTCTCTATGAATTTGCCTATTCTGAATATTCTATGTAAATGGAATCATACAATGTCTGGTCTTATGTTTCTGGTTTCTCTTAAAGTTTAAAAATTGATATTTTTAGGGCACCTCAGTGGCTCAGTCGTTAAGCGTCTGCCTTTAGCTCAGGTCATGATCCCAGGGTCCTGGGATCAAGCCCCACATCGGGCTCCCTGCTCTGCGGGCAGCCCGCTTCTCCCTCTCCCACTCCCCCTGCCTGTGTTCCCTCTCTTGCTGAGTCTGTCTCTGTCAAATAAACAAAATCTTTAAAAAAAAATGTTTTTAATTGTTATTTTTAAATGATTGTGTTGTGGCATGTGTCCATACTTCATTCTTTTTTATGGCAAAAAAATATTTCATTATATGGATGTATCACATTTGCTTATCCATTTATCAGTTGATAGACACCTGGGCTGTTCCCATGTTTTGGTTATTATCAATAATGCTGCAATGAACATCTGTGCAACAGGTTTGTGTCTGAACATGTTTTCATTTCTCTTGGGTATATACCTAAGAGTGGAATTACTGGGTCATATAATAGTAACTCCATGTTTAACTTTTTGAGGAACTGCCAAACTATTTTCCAGAGCAGATGTACCTTTTTACATGGAATATAATTTTGAAAGCTGTTTACTAGTGTGGATATTTTTAATAATAAAATACTATTATGAATTTATTGAAATAAGCTTTAAAGAAGAATACTTACCCAGCTCCATCTGGCCCTCACACAATGGATTTCATTTTTTGTCTAAAAATATGTTTCATATATATTTATAAGACCGCAATCATAGAGAATATATATTTTTTTCCATTTTCAGTAATATATTTAGGTAGTCATTTGCAAGATTCATTTATTCAGACTTTTTATGATGGTGATTACTATCAAAAGATATAAAGTAGATTCAATACTATCATACAGTTTTAGAAACCTATAGTATTGCAATGTCACTGTTAGTTTCTTCAAAAGATATGTTTTCATCAGTGGTATGTGCTACTTAGAGAATCTAAACTGTTTAACATTCAGAGTAAATGATGAAATTGACAGTTTCAAAATATATCAGATTTTTAATAACAGCTTAGTTTCCAGTTTTCAGAGTGAAAAAATATTGATCATTTGGAATTCAAGATTAGTCATTCCAATTCTTGAAGTACCAATTAAAAAGGCAAAACTCTTTTAAAAGACTAAGTATAAATATTAGCTAAAAACATTAGTGACTCAAATTACCAACCTTAAATACATCCTCAATACACCTAGTAAGTTCTTCTTCTGTCACCAAAATGATCCCTGGCACCATGTCACTCTCTGGAATCTCTAAAGAACAAAAAACAAAATTACCCATACTCAGTGCCTCACTGAATAGGGACTCAGGACTTGAGAAAGAAAATTTTACTACAAAGATAGTTCTATAAGTAACAGCTAAAATTAGAGATTTGACATGGTTACTAATGTACAACATCAAATACAGTATTTCATGAAATCTATGATGCCAACAAGATTATAAACATTCATTATTGTTTTATGTATCACTAAAGAGGAAAAAAACAAGTAACCTATGAAACATTATGACTTAAAATTTTACTTGTAAATTTAATGAATAAAAAAACTGGGGATTCGCGGCACCTGGGTGGCTCAGTTGGTTAAGTGACTGCCTTCAGCTCAGGTCATGATCCTGGAGTTCCAGGATCGAGTCCCCCGCTTCAGGCTCCCCCGCTCAGCGGGGAGTCTGCTTCTCCCTCTGACCCTCCTCCCTCTCGTGCTCCTTTCATTCTCTCTCTCTCAAATAAATAAATAAAATCTTAAAAAAAAAAATGGGGATTAGATTAAATGAAAATGACAGAGTCAATGGTTACACTGAGGTGACTGGTACAAAGGAATTTATAAAACTTTTCTCTACAGACGTGACTGAAAATTTCCCTTGGCGGCCTGGGTGGCTAGATGGTTAAGCGTCTGCCTTCACCTCAGGTCATGACCCCAGGGTCCTGGGATCGAGTCCTGCATTGGGCTCCCTGCTCCTTGGGAGCCTGCTTCTCCCTCTGCCTTTCTCTCTCTCTTTCTCTGTCTCTCATTAATAAATAAATAAAATCTTTAAAAAAAAAAAAAAAAAGAAAAGAAAGTTTCCCTTTAAAAAGTTTTAGGGGCAACTGGGTGGCTCAGTCGTTAATCGTCTGCCTTCGGCTCAGGTCATGATCCCAGGGTCCTGGGATCGAGCCCTGCATCGGGCTCCCTGCTCTACAGAAAGTCTGCTTCTCCCTCCCCCACTCCCCCTGCTTGTGTTCCCTCGCTCGCTGTGTCTCTCTCTATCAAATAAATAAATAAAATCTTAAAAAAAAAAAAAGTTTTAAAATAGGGCACCTGGCTGGCTCAGCTGGTGGAACAGCAGACTCTTGATCTCAGGGTTGTGAGTTTGAGCCCCACGTCGGGTGTACAAATTACTTACTTACTCCCTTACTGAGCAGGGAGCCCAACATGGGGCTCGGTCCTAGGACCCTGGGAACATGACCTGAGCAGAAGGCAGATGCTTAACCTACTGAGCCACCCAGGGCACCCCTTAAAAATAAAATCTTAAAACAAAATTTTAATAGAGTTTTTAAGAAAGTATTAAAAGAGGGGAGATGGGTAAGGGAAATGGTGCAACAGGTGATGAGGATTAACGAATACATTTATCATGATGAGCACTGAGTAAGAGAACTGTTCAATCACTACACTGTACACCTGAAACTAACTTAACACTATGTTAACTATACTGGAATGAAGATTTAAAAACTTAATAAAAAAAAGTATTGAGAGTTCTTTTAGATTTACTTAAACAAACAGTTTTAATATATATCATTCCTTATATAAGCTATATAATTAGGATAAACCGAATAAGGAGTTCTTGAAACTTCACACTAAGAGTCCAACTCTTCTGAAACATTTCAATGCCATTACTGATTTCCATATTTTACCATAATATATTGTCTTCTGTGCCACCAAGGGCGCAGGTGATGTGACATTTCTTAAAAGTTCGCCACTCTACTACTGTCTTCATGATTTTTTTCTAAGTTGCTGATGCCCATTCTACAAAATTTAATGCTCATTTGCAGGCACTAGCAATGCCATGACTATTATCTGGCCAAAAATAATTGTGAGATGCATCTTGATATCAGAGTTGTTAAAATGTGAAAAATATTTCCAAAATTAAAGTTTTTTTTTTCAAAATTAAAGTTTTTTATGTGAAAAGCACGTCTTAGAATTGATAAAATATGGGAATTCATCATAATCGCCACATAGTGTTAAAAATATGATACAAGGGGCGCCTGGGTGGCTCAGATGGTTAAGCGTCTGCCTTCAGCTCAGGTCATAATCCCAGGGTCCTGGGATCAAGCCCCACATCGGGCTCCTGGCTCAGCGGGGAGCCTGCTTCTCCCTCTGCCTCTGCCTCTCCCCCTGCTCATGCTCTCTATCTCTGTGTCTCAAATGAATAAATAAAATCTTAAAAAAAAAATGATACAATATAAAAAACAAAATAAGAAAGCTTATTATTTTAGATTGTTTTTCCAGTGGCAATGATGGGGCTATCTATCTAAAACCAGTCAGACTACTGGGGCACCTGGGTGGCTCAGTCGTTGGGTGTCTGCCTTCAGCTCAGGTCGTGGTCCCGGGGTCCTGGGATCAAGCCCCACATCAGACTCCCTGCTCCGCGGGAAGCCTGCTTCTCCCTCTCCTGCTCCCCCTGCTTGTGTTCCCTCTCTCACTGTCTCTCTCTCTGTCAAATAAATAGATAAAATCTTTGAAAAAAACAAAAATAAAAAAATAAAACCAGTCAGACTATTATATAGTCCTTTTTGTTATCCATAGATTGTTGATGCAAAACATGTAGCTGGTGTTACAAATATAATCTAACACATTAAGAAATGCCTGGAAACAGATGTCCAATAAATATTTGTAAAATGAATGAACAAGGTCTAGGAAAAAAATAATTAATCCGCAAATGGACTGAATCTAGGCCTCCCAAGAATAGTGCTCTTAGACCAGGACTCAAACTTGAGCACACATTTGAATTACCCAGAAGGGTCTGTTAAAACACAGATTGCTGGAACAAGAGAATAGATAGATTAGTAATGAGGTATAGTCTTAGTACATGAAATTAGATATATAAGAATTGCTAGACCCTAATGCTGAAGGCCAACAGAAATAATATTTCAGGGGTGCCCGACTGGCTCAGGTGGTACAGCATGACTCTTGATCTCGGGGCTGTAAGTTCAAGCCCCAGGTTAGGTGTTGAGATGACTTAAAAATCTTTAAAAAGAAAGGAAATAAGACTTCATTTATTGAGCCATTTTTTGAAGGACATACTGATTCTAGACTAGATTTCTATGAAATATATAAAGGAATTTTACTTACTCAAATATCATGTTTAGTTTGGACCCAACCAGAGACACCAAAAAATATATATAAATAAAATAAATACATACAAGCACAGACGCACACACACACACGATGTTTATCACATCTGAATAATCACAAATTTTACTTCACCAGGCTCAGTTTGGTGAAGTTTTACTATGCACCAGAATTAGACTTTCTTGGGGCACCTGGGTGGGTCAGTGGGTTAAATATCCAACTCTTGACTTCAGCTCAGGTCTTGATCTCAGGGTTGTTAGTTCAAGACCCTGGACTGGGCTCTACACTGGGTGTGGAAACTACTTAAAAAAAAAAAAAATTAGGCTTTCTCTGTCCCTGGCCACCACCCCACCACCACACGTGCCCAGAAAAATTTATACTACAAATGACTTTTTGAAAAAGTCTACACAGAACTAAATTTGGTTTAACCATAACATCAAACTTCTTACCACCTTTTAGAAAGGTTTTCCTTTTTTTAAAGGAACAATGCTGAAATAATACTCTGTATCCAAACATTAAATACAGTAAGGTATAGGGGGAAAAAACTCAGCGAAGTATGAAAACATACTAAAGGAGGTGGTAAAACGTCAATTTTCTAAGACATTAAAACAGAATAAAACCCACCAAATATGGGAAAATCTGAGCATCAAAATGAATGACAGGAATGTCTGATAACCCAATGAATAAAAAAGAATCTCTGAATCTATTTTTTTAAAGTATGGAACACTATATGAATTTGCTTGTCATCTTTGCACGGGACCATGCTAATTTTCTCTGTATCATTCCAATTTTAGTACATGTGCTGCCGAAGTGAGCCCTCTCTGAATCTTTCTGATACTTAAATAGTTTTTTAAAATGAGGTGGGGCTCCTGGCTGGCTCAGTCAGTAGAACATGCCACTCTCGACCATGGGGTTGTGAGCTACAGCCCCATGCTGGCAGGGTAGCTTGTACTTAAAATTTTTTTTAAATCTTAAAAAAAAAACGGGGGGGGGGGAGGGATGAGGCAAGGAGAAAGAAAAGCTCTGCTTTATAGAAGAATGCCAGCCAGGGGCGCCCGGGTGGCTCAGTTGGTTAAGTGACTGCCTTCGGCTCAGGTCATGATCCTGGAGTCCCGGGATCGAGTCCCGCATCGGGCTCCCTGCTCAGCAGGGAGTCTGCTTCTCCCTCTGACCCTCCCCCCTTTATGCTCTCTCTCTCTCATTCTCTCTCTCAAATAAATAAATAAATCTTAAAAAAAAAAAAAAAGAATGCCAGCCTAACAAATTAGAAATAACAAAAGAAATAGAAAGCCACCATTTTACTGGCAAGAATCATTAATGGTTATCAAACCACAGTATGAAAGACTATCAGGAAACAGAATACATATAGTCTCAGACTATCAACCCATAGATTATTTACTAATTACAAGTAAGGTATTTTAATGGAGAAATATGGCTACTAATGAAATGACCAAATTTAACATCATTAACAATGGGATAAACTGATAACATGTGCCCCCTAATCTGATGGAAACTGAGAAAAAATAACCTTCATCCTATGTAGTACTGCTGCTGAAAGGTTTAATCTGGATCTAATCATGAGGAAATAATTAGACATACAAATTGCAGAATATTTTATAAACAAGGCTCTTCAAAAATACCGTTGAGGACATATGCCATCCCTCCTCAGTGTGGCCTGAGCGCCTGGCCGGACCCCAGCCACAGGGAGCTGCTACAGAGAATGAGGATTTGAACCAGGACCAAGAGGAGCAGAAGCTGCTGCTGGACCCCTAGCGGCCTGCCTACCAAAGCCCTCAATGGAGCTGAGCCCAACCACCACAGCCTGCCTCACGGCTCGCACAGATGAGCAGGCCCTGCTCTCCCCGACCCTTGCTGAGACAGCCAGCAACATCACCCGAGTGTCTGCTGCAGACCCCCAGAGCACGGAGCTGTGTGAGTACACGGACCCAGCATGGCAGGAGAGCACCCACGTGGCTGTGTGGAGCACCAGGCTGACCCACCGCCGCCATCACTCACCTGCCAGCCCCACCATGTGCGGGCCAGTGAGCCCCTCCCCTTCTCCCACTTGCAGCAGGTCTCCAGGACAGCTGCTTAAGCCTCCAGGGCACTTCCTCAGATCGGAGCAGATGTTTAAGAGGAGCTGGTTGCACCGTTTGGGATCCTGGGACAGCTCTTCTCTCTTCACCGGTACTCCACCCTGCCTCTCCTAGCCCCCAGCCTCACTGTGGCTCACAGAAAAGAATGTGGAGGAGGAGAAAAGTGAGGCTGGGAGCAAGTAAGGACTGAGCAAGGGAAGGCAGAGCCACTTGGGACTGACCTTCAAAGCCCTCATCAGGGATGGGGGAGGTCCAAAGGTTAGGGCCTAGCAGGTCTTCACTGTCACTGGGAAGGTGGAGGTACCACTGTGAGGGTGATCCCTAGGGAACCTATGGGGGCCCCTTCCCACCCTTTCTCTTGGCCTCACTCCTGACCCCCTCTCCCAGCCCTGGTGCTCACATGCATCTCACTAGGGTTTGTGACTGCATCTGGATGAGCTTGAATTCAAATGAATTGAGTTTGTATTTCCAGCACCCTGGGTTTTTAAATGTTTGGGGTTTACGGGTTTTGTTTTGGTTTGTCACCCTTGATAAAGGAAGTGTATTCATCTGGAAAAAAAATCTGTCATGGTGAAAAACAAAAGACTAGGGAACTATTCTACCTTAATGCAAACTAAAAAGATGTAACAAGTAAATGAAATGCATGATTCTTGACTGGATTCTAGATTAAAAAAAAACAGCTACAGAGGAAATTCTTGAGACACTTAGAGAAATCTGAATCAAGTCTGTATATTATTTTTTTAACTTTATGTATTTTTAAGTAATCTCTATGCTCAACATGGGACTCAAACTCATGACCCCAAGATCAAGAGTTGCGTGCTCTTCCGACTAAGCCAGTCAGGCGCCCCGAATCAAGTCTGTATATTAGATGACGTCTGCAGCCAACTCTCAAGTGCTTCAGAAAAAAATGTACACGTATAAAAAGAGAAAGATAAAATGAATATGGCCAAAATGGTCAATCCAGGTAAAGTGTATAGGAGTGGTTCAATGTACTCTTCTTGGAACTTTTGTGAGGCGGATTTTTCAAAATAAAAACTTGGGGACAAAAGAAAGCAAAACTAAAGTCACTGAAATACAACAGACTTAAGTCATTTAAATCTGAAACACGGAGGAAGATCCTTGAGAAGGACACCCAACCACCAGACTTCCTTCTTTACCTGCTGTACTTAAACATCGATGGAGAGGAGCTACAAGAGGCTGAAGCAAATACTTCAAAGCAAATTGTGGGTGTTCTCTTGACATTGTTATAAAGGTACTGGTGGCAACTCTTTGAAACTGCCGTGCTGTCAATTTATCTTGAACGTGAAATAAATCTAGAATCTACAAGAAAAAGTACATGAGGTAAATATAAGACTCTTTGTAAGGAGCATTACATTAACTAGAAAAAGCACTAATATCTTTAGACCAAAAAATAAGCTTACTGCAATAATACTGATTCAAGAGATTTTTTTTTTACATTTAATAACCCCAGTATCAGAGGGTTTGAGAACCAAGCTATGCTTTTATCAAATAATGCTATCAAATTCATAAAATACATGTTCATCGTAGAAAATTTGCAAAAGAAAGTTTTAAGAAAAATCATCCCAAGTCACTAAAACATTTTTGATATATTTTTTCCAATCTATTTCTGTTTCATTTTTTTCTTTTTAATTGAGACCACACTTAATATTCAGTTTTACATATTGCTGAAATCTGCTCATATTGTTACAAATTCCTCAAAAATATTATATTTAAGATGCATGTAAGAACTTATTAAATTATTTCCTAATATCCAGACATTCAGTTTTCTCTCAAAATTTTGCTATTATAGGAAGGTGGGAGGATGGGTTAGCCTGGTGATGGGTATTAAAGAGGGCATGTTCTGCATGGAGCAGTGGGTGTTATACGCAAACAATGAATCATGGAACACTACATCAGAAACTAATGATGTAATGTATGGTGATTAACATAATAAAAAAAATTTTGCTATTATAGTATACCTGAAACTAATATAACACAGTATGTTAACTACAATGGAATTAAAATTAAAAACCTAAGGGCGCCTGGGTGGCTCAGTCAGTTAAGCGTCTGCCTTCGGCTCAGGTCATGATCCCAGGGTCCTGGGATTAAGCCCCGCACTGGGCTCCTTGCTCAGCAGGGAGCCTGCTTCTCGAGACTCTACCCCTCCCCCGTGTTTGTGCACACTCTTTCTCACTGTCATTCTCAAATAAATAAATAAAATCTTTTAAAAAAATTTTTTTTAAAAATTAAGAACTTAAGAAAAAATTGCTATTATAAATAGCGCTACCAAATGAAATTTCTGAATCAAGGCATATAAATATATTTAGGGTCTGAAGAACCTGTCATGCCTGAACTATCCCACAAAGGAATCTATTTTATTCTCAAATATAAATATAGTTCTCCAGTGCCTATGAGTTGTATACCCTAGTATAAGCAGTCAATAGAAAATTGCATTTCTAGGGACACCTGGGTGGCTCAGTCGGTCAAGCGTCTGCCTTTGGCTCCGGTCATGACCCCAGGGTCCTGGGATCGAGTGCCCCCTCGGGTTCCTTGCTCAGCCGGGAGCCTGCTTGAAAGATTCTCTCCCTCCCCTCTGCCGCACCCTCTGCTTGTGCTTGTGCGTGTGTGCGCGCGCCCTCTCTCTCTCTCTCTCTCTCTCTCTCTCAAATAAATAAATAAATAAATAAAATCTTAAAAAAAAACTTCTCTCTAGCAAATGCTTAACCCACTGAGCCACCCAGGCATCCCAAGGAAGATTTATTTTTGCTTACTCTTCTGTGCTTTTTAAATTGTATACCATGTTGGGGCGCCTGGGTGGCTCAGTTGGTTAAGCGACTGCCTTCGGCTCAGGTCATGACCCTGGAGTCCCGGGATCGAGTCCCGCATCGGGCTCCCTGCTCAGCAGGGAGTCTGCTTCTCCCTCTGACCCTCTTCCCTCTTGTGCTATCTATCTCTCATTCTCTCTCAAATAAATAAATAAAATCTTTAAAAAAAAAATTGTATACCATGTTAATTTACTTTGTTTACTTAATACCTTTTTTTTTAACTAATTAAAAACACACAGAAAAGATAATGAACAAGATGAAATTTCAGTTTCACATTTCAGCTCCGAGAGCTAGCGGGACTACTCATTTGACAAAGGGGAGGCGTTCTCAAACCTAACAATTAGGCAGGTCTCACACACAGGTGTTTATTCACTCATTAACAAGGCCCCTCACTGAGCAGTAAACGTACATATTATGTTGCTTTTACCTCCCCATCAAAGAAACATTAAAGTCCCCTTTGTGTGAGCAAGCAGATAGTCGTCACACAGTGAAAACCAAGTTGTTTACCTGCGGGCAGACATCCCTGTGGTAATCGTCTAGTGAAAGAGCCTGCTGGGGGCAAGAGGCCAGAATCTGGGCAATCAGGTCACACTTCTTCCAGTCAGCAGCTGCTGCCGCGCCGTCACTCCCGCCAGCCGCCCCAGCTGTCAGCGACGGACAGAGATGTCAAAACTCATACCAGTTCCCCCATATGGTCCTTAAAATCTCGGCAAAAAAGTGTTTTCTCACTACTGGTAATTATGTATTTCTTTTATAAGATAATCTACCCCTCTGCACTTTCCATGCTGGTTTCTGGGAAGTTTGGAGGAAAAAGGAGCACTTAATCATTGTAATGTTATTATCGACCTAAGTTTAATAAGCTGGGGGCAGTGGGAGGATACAAATGTTTTGGAATTATATTTTGGTGATGGGTGTACAACTTTGTGAATATACCAAAAACCACTGACCTGTACTGTTTTAAAAAGTGGATTGATGGTATGTGAGTAATATCTCAATAACAAAAAGTTACAAGGCATGCAAAGAAGCAAGAAAGTATGACCCATAACCCTGACGAAAAATCATAGAAAAAGACCCGTTAAAACAGACACAACAAAATTCAGAAACAAGGACACTAAAACAGTTTTACAAATTTACTCCTTATTTCCGAGAAGGTAAAGAAAGATCATGATGAGAGAAATGGATTAATGCAATTAATGAAAATTAATGAAAAAGAAAATATGTGTGGGAGGCCTGGGTGGCTCAGTCAGTTAAGCATCTGTCTTCGGCTCAGGTCATGATCCCCTGCATCAGGCTCCCTGCCCAGTGGGGAGTGTGCTTCTCCCTCTAGCTTTACCCGCCTCCCCACTTGTGTGATCTCTCTCTCTCTCTCTCTCTCAAATAAATAAATAAAATCTTAGGGCGCCTGGGTGGCTCAGTCACTGAGTGTCTGCCTTCGACTCAGGTCACAATCCCAGGGTCCTGGGATGGAGCCCCGCATCGGGCTCCCTGCTCAGCAGGAAGCCTGCTTCTCCTCCCACTCCCCCTGCTTGTGTTCCCTCTCTCTGTCAAATAAATAGATAAAGTCTTTAAAAAAAAAAAAAAAACTGAAAGAAAGAAAGAAAATACCTGTAATGAAAAATATACTGGATGGGATTAACAGCAGATTAGATACTGCAGAAGAAAAAAATCAATAAACCTGAACACATAGCAATAGAAATTACCCAAGATGAAACACAGAAAGAAGACTGAAAAACAAAACAAAAAAACATAGAGCATTAGTAACTTATAGGAGTACATTAAGCATAATATTAGGTGTGCATCAAATTACAAAAAGAAAGAAGAGGGGCACCTCACTGGCTCAGTGGGTAGAGCACATGACTCTTGATCTGGGTGGTCGTGAGTTTGAGCCCCACATTGGGGCTTGTACTTTAAAAAAATAAAAAAGTTTTAAAGAGAGAGAGAAGAGAGGATAGAAAAAAATATTTGAAGACAATGTCTGAGCAATTTCCAAATATGACAAAAACTATAAATTCTCAGCTCTAACAAGCTCAAGAAACATTAAGCAGAAGAAACATGAAGAAAATCATCCACACCAAGGCATACCATTAACAAATTTCTAAAAACCACTGACAAGGAGTAAAAACTTAAAAGCAACCAGAGGAAAAAAAGATACATCATATACAGAGGAACGAAGACAAAAATGATAACAAAAATATTTTCAAAAAAGGAAGGTGAAATAAGACTTTTTCAGATAAATAAAAGCCAAAGGAATTCACTGCCAGCAGACCTGCACTATAAGAAATGCTAAAGTTCTTCAGGCAGAAGGAAATTTGAATTAAAATTTAGATCTACACAAAGAAATGAAGAACACCAGAAATGGCAAATGTGTGAGTAAATATAAATTGCCTCAAATCAGTTGAGAAGAAACAAGATTTAAATAGATAACAGAAAAATATATACATGCATAAGTAGAGGGAGAAAAAGCTCATAGCAAAAATAGGGCTCTAAATGTTTATAGCAGCTCTCCAATTTGCATGACCTTGGGTGAACTCTAACTTTTCTTCAGAAAAAGATTTGCAAGGACCTATTTGCACATGGCAACTTCTCTCAGATAACTGATAACTTGTCAGAATTGAGGAGGCAACATTATAGCCACTCTAGACCAAATCTATCAATGTTTGCCTACCACACTGACCTCACCTTTGTCTGACAGGACCAAGGTACATTAGCCGCTAGAAATGGGAAGTCAAGATTGATTCTTCTGTCTCTCCTCTTTCCTCCCCACATATCCAGCCCTTCATTAAGTTCTGACAATGCTACCTCTTTTTTTAAACTACTTACTTAACTGAGAGAGAGAACGCGCGTGCGTGCGCGAGCACACAAGTAGGGTGCAGGGCAGAGCAAGAGGGAGAAAGAGTCTGAGGCAAACTCCACACTGAGCGCTGAGCCCAACCCGGGGCCCAATTCCATGACTGTGTGACCATGACCTGTGCCAAAATCAAGAGTCAGATGCCTAACCTACTGAGCCACCCAGGTACCCCTGGCAATGCTACCTCTTAAATACCTCTTACAGTCATTCATTTCTCTCCATCTCTATGGCCACTGCATTGATCCAAGCCATTGTGATCTCTCAGATGACTGCTTCTTAACTGATCTCCCTCCTTCTGCTCTTACCCAACCGATTCCTCACAATACATCCAGATAGACATTCCTAAAACGTACATCTGATCATACCTCTCTCCTTCTTAAAACCTTCCAATGGCTTCTCATTGCCCTCAGAATAAAGTTCAAAATCCTGAACCCCACACTCTGCCCTCACCCACACTGAACCTTATTCAAAAACACTATGCTTTTTCTGTGTCAGTTCCTTCATACATGCTATTCTCTCTGCCTATGTTAGTCAGTCTTCTCTCACTCTTCAACTAATAAATTCTTATTCAGCCTTGAGGGCTCAGTATAAATGTCGTTTCCACCAAAAAGCCACTAAGTGTGTGGTAATTGGTTACAGGAGCAAGAGGAAATGAATGTACATGGGATATGGGAGATAAGGGACTAAACACAAAAGACAGGGAAAGGAATCACCAGGATTTAAAGGTGAAGGGAGGGGCGCCTGGGTGGCTCAGTCGTTAAGCGTCTGCCTTCGGCTCAGGTCATGATGCTGGGGTCCTGGGATCGAGCCCCACATGGGCTCCCTGCTTGGCGGGAAGCCTGCTTCTCCCTCTCCCACGCCCCCTGCTTGTGTTCCCTCCCTTGCTGTGTCTCTCTCTGTCAAATAAATAAATAAAATCTTTAAAAATGAATAAATAAATAAAAACAAAAAAATAAAGGTAAAGGGAGATCCCAGGAGGTCTGCTGTGCAAGAAATAACTAGTCCAGGGCGCCTGGGTGGCTCAGTCGTTAAGCGTCTACCTTTGGCTCAGGTCATGATTCCAGGGTCCTGGGATCGAGTCCCACATCGGGCTCCCTGCTCGGCGGGAAGCCTGCTTCTCCCTCTGACCCTCTCCCCTGCTTGTGTTCCTGCTCTCGCTGTCTCTCTCTCTCTGTCAAACAAATAAATAAAATCTTTAAAAAAAAAAAGAAAGAAAGAAAGAACTAGTCCAGATTAGAGAAGACTCAGGGAGAGATGTCCCCAAGAAGATCAAATCAATAGAATATTGAGTGTATTCAAATACAGTGAAAGGAGACTTAAACAACTGGGAGAGAATTAGTCCTGGGCTCGATCCCAGGACCCGGAGATCGTGACCTGAGCTGAAGGCAGACACTTAACCATCTGAGCCACCCAGGTGCCCTATAAGCAGTTTTAGAAAAAAAATACTGTTTTAGAAAAATGGCAAGAGAATGAATTTCTGTGAAAAAGAAGTTCATTAAGGTTTCATCTCCAAATCTAACCTCCTCAATCTCCACAAAGGCAGAGATTAGTCACAATCAGGTCTTACAGTCAAATGCTCAAGACCCTGACCCGAAGGAAACTGGATACCAAAGTAAAAGAAACATTTTATTTCTTACCACCTGCTCCTTCCAGAATGCCCCGGACTACTGCCTGAACACCACTGGGTCTCATCAACCTTTCAGAGAGCAGCTGCCCACATAGACGCCGAAGCCAAGCTGGGGCCCGACACCTAACTTGTGTCTTCTCATCAGTGCAGGACTGAAAAAGGAAGGAAAAGACATGAATTCAGTGTCAGTGAAATAGATAGATGTGTAGAAGTCATTAAAATATGTAAATATATACTGAGTCATACTGACAATTAACAGTATGATAAACAGACTTAGGAGAGCGGCATTTTTTTCCAAAAAGAAACCTCCTTCAGCATCACTTCTAAGAAAGTAGAGATACCATGAAACTTCAAGTGAAATTTCAAACCCAGAAATAGACAAACACATAGGGGAATAAAGTATAGATTTTAGAAACACAAAGTAGATGTAACCAATCTCTGAAGTCCTTCCAATCAAATCTAGCTTCCATACAAGAGTCCTATGAACATTAGTCACCACTAAGAGTACAGGTCGTGACAGTAAGAGGGCATGCTAGTCCTTGCCTCCATGGTCTCAGCTACTCTGACTCCTTGGGGCACAGCCGTTTCAAAAAAGAGTCGAATTTCTTCAAGCACTCCTTTTTGAGAGCTTTGTGGAGCCACCATGAACAAAAGAGACTTGAGGTCTCTTGTTTTGGGTCTAGAATGTGAACTATGTTGCTGTTAATCGTGGTATGTAACTATGTGAACATAACAATTAGTGACAGAAACATTTAATCCTAACTAGCCTGTCCTCTCTCTTTTATTTAAGGAGGACTAATAATTACCACTTATTGAGGGGGTTATAATTTGCCAGGCGCTGTGCTAAATAACTCTCACGTAATCTCAAAACAGACTTGCAGGAGTTACTATCCTATCATTAAGGAAACTAAGGGATGGAAAGGTTTACTAATTCACATAACTGCATGCTGGGGTGTGCGGACCTCCAGAGCCTCTGCTTTTCACCATGCTCTTAATAATGCATTGATTTAATCTGGCAAACTGTGGAGACATCCAGAGAAGTGGAGTGTGAGGCCAGAGGGGCTCCATGGGAGGCTACAGTAATATTCTAGAGATGAGCTGAAAATGACTTAATCTAGGAGATCTATTTGTACCCAGCTTCAGCTGGTCCTTGTACCTGACTTACCACTAATTCCTTTGGCCCCTCACTCTTCACTCAGCTATAGTCATAACTAAAGGTAGATACTATAAGCAAGTAGGTAACTCCATCTACATCAAATTAAAACATTCAGATAAGTAATTATTTTTAAGGAAAAAAGGAACTATCTTATACCTAGCAGAATATATACTATTGTGTTTTCAAACAAAGGAGATAAAAACAGTCCCAATGATAGACCTAATATTAATGTCTTGACTATATATATTCCATTCAAAGAATAAGATGTCTAAATATTTCTGCCAGAAGAATGTATTGTCAAACAGCCAAATTTTAGTATTAAAAAAAAGGAGTTCCAGTTTCAGAATGAATAAAATATATTTTTAATAAAATTGCCATATTCTAGTTAAATTTAAAAAATGAACAGGGCGCCTGGGTGGCTCAGTTGGTTGGGCGACTGCCTTCGGCTCAGGTCATGATCCTGGAGTCCCGGGATCGAGTCCCGCATCAGGCTCCCTGCTCGGCGGGGAGTCTGCTTCTCCCTCTGACCCTCTTCCCTCTCATGCTCTCCCTCTCTCATTCTCTCTCTCTCTCAAATAAATAAATAAAATCTTTAAAAAAATAAAAAATAGATAAATAATGAACAAAAATTCAAAATAAACAAATAAAATGGCCATATTCTTGGAAAAAGTGGCCATCATTCCATTAACAGAAAAATCCTTAAAAATTATCCTGACAGGGGGTGCCTGGGTGGCTCAGTCATTAAGCGTCTGCCTTCGGCTCAGGTCATGATCCCGGTCCTGGGATCAAGCCCCGCGTTGGGCTCCCTGCTCAGTGGGAAAGCCTGCTTCTCCCTCTCCCACTCCCCCTGCTTGTGTTCCCTCTCACTGTCTCTGCCTGTCAAATAAATAAATAAAATCTTTAAAAAAAAAAAATTACCCTAAAGGTCAGGGTGCCTGGCTGGCTCAGTTGTTAGAGCATTCAACTCTTGATCTTGGGGTTGTAGTTTCAAGCCCCACGCTGGGTGTAGAGATTATTTAAAAATAAAATCTTGAAAAAAAAAAATTATCCTAAGGGTCAGTGTAACTTAGTTTTACAAATAATCGAAGACTCAACTAGATTATCAAATTTCCCAGGAAAAGACAACACCCTGCACATTATCATTAATGATTCACCCACAAGAGTCCCCAGGCCTGAATACCTGGGGTGGTCCTCCCTGGAGGATAAGTAATTCTCGGACTGCTAATGGTTGATACACTTGATCCAAGATGTCTCTCAAGGCCTCCCTAGATAGCGTTCTTTCCTCTTCTGTTAAAACCTAAAAGAAACATGTACTTGGCTTTAGCAGGCAATAGAAGGTAATGTTTACAATGCTGTACAAAAACACTGATGAGAGGACAGGAGAGCAGGCTTCTTTCTCCTCTTGACTCTCTTCCACATGGAGGAAGTATTAAGACTAAAACGCTCCTGGCCTCCTCTGTATCCCCTCACTCACTTCTGGGCAGGAGATCTAAGGCACTTACCTTATTGGTGAGTTTGGAATAAACTTACTTACTGGTGAGTGTTGGCATGTACAACTTGGCTCGTTCCTCTTCTATGTCTTGGGAGCAAGTGCATGTTCTGCTCTGCTCTTCCTTGCTGTAGATTTTACAGAGGCATATCCCCTGTCACGGGGGGAGCAGAAGGTGCTATAGTTTCCCAGCACTCCTTAAAACTGGGTGAGTAGTAAGCGTGTGTAGCTCTGGAATGCAGTTAGGAAACCCAACTGTCTCCATCAATAAGCTATATCCCCAACTTTGCACTTAGGAGCAATAGAGATGACATTTTGAGTCTTCATCTCACTTAATTGGTTAGCTTTTAACTCATTCAGAAGCTGGGCAGCAAAGAGGGGTGCTATTTGTTGGGTCCCCTTGAACCTCAACAGTACCGTTCCCCTCAGTAACTCAGTAAAGCAGTCAGGATTGTGCCCATTACCATTTAGCAATGTGAAGCACATGCACTGCTTAGCGCAGCTCATAATGCTGGGACTTGCCCAGCTGCAAAACATGCACCCTCTGTGTTTCCCCTTCTGTCAACTTCTCTTGCCCTTCTACTTGGTCCTTTCTCTGTGCTTCCCTTTTCTCCCTCCTGCTCGACACTCTGGGGCACTGCTTAGGTAATAGTAATAAGACCTGTGAACCCAGAACCCTCCTATCTCAGAGAACTGGAGGCAGTAGGCACGGATAGAAATGCCAAAACTCACACCCTGTAGTAAAGAGCACAGTGCCCTGCTCCCCATAACATGATGCCCCTGGGGGAGCTGACAATTTCATGTCACTGCTCGGATGATAGGAGCTTTTAGACAAATGTTTGTGAACATAGGCAGGAAAGAAAATAGAAAAGAGAGCAAACAGAAAAGACACAAGATTACAGGGTGACACAGAGAGGTGACAGAGAAATGAGGTGGGTGGGCATTATGGATCTGGCTGCAAGGGCTAAGGAATTAGCCCACATCCGAGACACACTGACCTTCGATACATTTATACCTTAACTTCTGGCCAGGCTCCTATCCTGAGGCTGGCGGCCTTCTCATGAGGGACTAGTAGTCCCTGCTACGCTGAGGAAGAGGTAAACACACATTGAGTGTGTGTGTGTCTTAGTGAATGTGTATATATTTGTCTCTTCAGTTCATGTCTTATGCTTCTGTAGCCTCCACAGCACCTTTACAATCCAGGTACTCAAATCCTTACTATGTCAGCAAAAAAACAGGCCAATACCCCTAACAGCTAATAATAACAACGAACACTGATTGAATTATGCAGTGTACCCAGTGCTTTACCTACTTCATTTCATTTAATCTTCCCAAGAACTTAATGAAGGAGAGATGAATAGTTTAAAACTAATATTAGTAGTAATTACTTTTTGATGAGCACTACTGGGGATTGGGCTAGGTACTTTACACACATTATCCTTAATCCTCACAACCACTTTCCAAGGCAGGTATCATTATACACATTTTATGAAAAAAGAAACAGAGGCAAAAAAAAAAAAAAAAAAGAGAGAGAGAGAAAGAAAAGAAACAGACTCAAAGAGCCTGCAATAGTTGTCACAAAATGACAAGAAGAAACAGGCGAAATGGACTCTCTAAGCGTGCTAAGGATGAGCATCTAATAAATGAAGCTCCAGCCATCTAAAAAGATTCATTTGGCCACTAGATATGCTTTGGCATTCAAGAGGAATTCTAGGTCTTTCCAACAACCCTTTTCCAAAGAACCAAGAGCCATCTTTTATAACCACACATACAAATATATACACATTCACAAAGACACACACACACACACACACACTCAATGTGTGTTTACCTCTTCCTCAGGCTTTAGTGGTTTTCTCTTGGTTGGACAGAATCCCAGCTGGCACAGACCTGCAGCAATATCCCCAAAATGGCGGCAGAAAATCAAGCTCCCCAGAGATGTGTGACGTGCAACATTTAGAAGAACCCTGCAACTGCTGTACAGTCTCTGGGCTGCATGAGGAGGAGCATCGAGACACACCACATTCTGAACGATGGCCCCAAACTCAGTTCTGCATCTCAAAGGGACTCCAACTCCAGGCATGAGATAGGGGCAGACACCCAAGGTAACTACAAACTGCAAGGCTGACTGGACAGTCTTCTGCTGGGAGATACTAAGTGTGTCCGGGCTCAGGGCAGGAGCAGCTTCTGGAGTCCTCAGGTTGGGTTTGCCTGGACTGAAATCAGCTGCAAGGTGGATCATGGTTTCCTTCAAGCACAACAGCAACAACAAGGCTTGAGAGGTAAAAGTCCAGGTGACATCCACAGAGTTTTGTGGCCATTCTGCCTTATTAGCAATTTCATCCCTTAGGAATTTGAGTTTCTTCCAGTGAGGATCCTTCAGCAATTTGTCCTCCAAAGCAGACAGGTTAGAATTTAAAGTAACCAACAGGACATCATGTTTTGTGATCTGTAGTGAACCTGAGTCTGATTCTTTTGAAGGAAAAAAAAAAAAAGGATCACATACATGGGAAACAAACTGTACTTCGCTCTGTGTGGAATGCCTTCCCCACTCCAGCTCATCCTCTGGGGCCTGGCCCAGATGTCATTGCCCCTGGAAAGCCTCCCCCAGTTGTGCCATCCAAGCATAGCCAGAAATCAAGACCACATTTTCTGCCTTCCCAAAGTACTCTGGGATGTAGTTAGAATGATGTACCTAACACATTATACTTCATCTAGTTTGTTTCTATTTCCCATGTGTTCTGAGGGCAGAGGCCATGTCTAGTCATCTTACTGGGCCTGAACTGTAGCCAGAACTGAAAAATAAAAGGCTGAATATTTACCACAGAAGATTCATTCAAACTGTTCTAGGTGCCAGGGATAAAGCACTGAACAAAACAAAGTCTCTTCCCTCATGGGACTGTATCACAAAATACAGTCCTAGGTTCAGAGGGATTCATTTAATCACCTTTCCCCGACAAAATATCTATTTTCAATTCCTACCCCCGACCCTTCCTAAAATGGTCTTTTCTGCCCTCTACTGGTGAAGGAGCCTTAAATGCTCAGAACAACTCCCTCCTTGAAACACACCCATCTCTCAAGGGCCTCAAGGGCCTCAAGGGCCTAAAGGGCCATCCCACCCACTGCCGGTTCCTTCTCCACCAGGGCTTCTCCTGAGTTCTGCACTCTCTTCCTCGAGGATCTTCTCCAGGCCCATGTCTTTAAAAACCACCTATAAGCTACCAACTACAAAATTTGTATCCCCAGCCCATGTTGACCCTCTAAGTATCAGGATAAGTAAAAAGAAAATCACATTATAGCAATTGTTAAAACCAGAGAGACAGAGAAAATCTTGGAAGCAGACAGAAAAATATGAAGCACTATATACGAGGGATGACGCTGTGAATGACTGTGAACTTATGAACAATGACTGCTAAAAGATGGTAGAAAAGCATCTTTAAAATAGTGAGGGGCACCAGGGTGACTCAGTCAAGTGTCCAACTCTTGATTTTGGCTCAGGTCATGATCTCAGGGTCGTCATCTCAGGGTCGTGAAAAGGAGCCCCATGTCGGGCCCCTCACTGGGTATGGAGCCTGCTTAAGGTTCTCTCTCCACCAGGGCGCCTGGGTGGCTCCATTAGTTAAGCAACAGACTCTTGGTTTTGGCTCAGGTCATGATCTCAGGGTGGTGAGATCGAGCCCTGCATCAGGCTCCATGCTCAGCATGTAGTCCACTTGGCCCTCTCCCTCTGCCCCTTCCACCGCCCTCTCTCTCTCAAATAAATAATAAAACCGTAAAAAAAAAAAAAAAAAAAGATTCTCTCTCTCCCTTTGCCCCTCCCCCACTGCTTACGACACTTTCTCAAAAAAATTTTAAAAATGTCAACTCGGAATTCTAGATCTAGTAAAAATAACCTTCAAAAATGAAAATAAAGACGTTTCAGATCAAGGAAAACCAAGAGAACTGTCAGCAGGCTTGCACTACAAACAAATGGTAAAGCAAATTCTTCAAGCTGAAGGAAAATAATACTAGATGGAAACTGGGATCTTCAGGAAGGAATGAAGAACCTCAGAAATAGTAAATATGTAGGTAAATATAAAAGACGAATTTTTCTCTTAATTTCTTCAAATACATATATGTCTAAGGCAAAATCTATAAAATGGGATTTATAACTTCTATAGATATAATAAACATGAAAATCATAGTAGCATAGAGGTGCTTGGGTGGCTCAGTTGGTTAAGTGTCTACCTTCAGCTCAGGTCATGATCTCTGGGTCCTGGGATCGAGCCTCACGCCCAGCTCTCTGCGCAACGGGGAGTTTGCTTCTCCCTCTCACTTTCCCTCTCCGTCTGTGCTCTCTCTCAAATATATAAATTAAATCTTTAAAAAAAAATCATAGCATAAAGCCCAAGTTGGGGTATGGGAGCTATAAAATGACCCTTAGGGGCACCTGGGTGGCTCAGCTGGTTAGGCTTTCGGCTCAGGTCATGATCCCGAACATCTATCATACGCTACCTTTTGTGTAAGAAAGGAAACAAATATAAAATACATTATTTGCTTTATTGTCCAAAAGGCAGTGAAAGAACAAATTAAAAAGTAAAATGAGTTATGTACAGAGAGAACAGTGGGGAAGAGCTAGGGACAAATTTATCCAGTTTTAGAGTTTTTGTTTTGGAACCCTATATATGTTTTTCATAGTTAAAAAAATTAAGTAAAAATTTTTTTCAAAATAATTCCTAAAAATCAAAAACATACAAATGGATCTAATAACTTTGTACTTCGGCTCAGGTCATGATCCCGGGGCCCTGGGATGGAGGCCCACATCAGACTCTCTGCTCAGCGGGGAGCCTGCTTCTCCCTCTCCCTCTTCATTCTCCCTGCCTGTGCTCTCCTGCTCTCTGTCAAATAAATAAATAGAATCTTTAAAAAAATAAATAAAATAAAATGACCCTTAGAGTTGCAAGGTTCATAACTGTTATGTGAGGTAGTATCAATATTAATTCTAATTAAAAATTAGAAAAATTGAGGACGTGTATTGTGATTCCAGGACAACTACTAAAAATACAATGCAAAATGGAGGGTTACGGTTAGAAAACCATAATAAAATGCTGACAATGTAAATGAATACAAGAAGTAACACACTTCAAAACTGAACTTAAGGGCGCCTGGGTGGCTCAGTCGGTTAAGCGACTGCCTTCGGCTCAGGTCATGATCCTGGAGTCCCGGGATCGAGTCCCACATCGGGCTCCCTGCTTGGCGGGGAGTCTGCTTCTCCCTCTGACCCTCTTCCCTCTCGTGCTCTCTCTCATTCTCTCTCTCTCTCAAATAAATAAAAAATCTTTAAAAAAAAAAAACAACTTAAAACACCTTCTAAGAAACAAATTAGAAAGGATTAAAATGGAATGATAACTAAACGAGTGCTCAGCAGGGGCGCCTGTCTTCGGCTCAGGTCATGATGCCAGGGTCCTGGGATAGAGCCCCACATCAGGCTCCCTGCTCGATGGGAAGCCTGCTTCTCTCTCTCCTACTCCCCCTGCTTGCGTTCCCTCTCTCATGTTCTCTGTCAAGTAAATAAAAATAAAATCTTTAAAAAAAATAAGAGTGCTCAGCAGTGCATTACTTATAATAATGTAAAATGAGAAATATTCATTCAGTAACAGGAGATTGGATGAGTAAATAACTGTCTACCTGTACCTAACATACTATATGTAAGTGTAGTATTTTATTATTTATTATCTCTTCACCAACTAGAATAAAACCTGTTTGAGGACAGGAATGTTGCTCTGTTTTGTTCATTGTTGTATTCTCCTTGCCTGGAACAAGGCCTGTCAGATAATGTAGTATTTGTTCAAAATAGGTAGTAGTTGAATGAATGAATAATGGAATATTTGTCGCCATTAAGTTATGTCAAGGGGCGCCTGGCTGGCTCAGTTGGGATAGCATCTGACTCTTGATCTTGGGGTGGTAAGTTCGAGCCCCACATTTAAAAATAAAAAAGTTTCATTGAATATTATTTAACGACATGTTCATTAAATACATTCTAAAGTGAATAGAGGGGTGGGACACCTGGGTGGCTCAGTGGGTTAAGTATCTGCCTCCAGCTCAGGTCATGGTCCCAGGGTCCTGGGATCAAGTCCCATGTTGAGCTCCTTGCTCAGCAGGGAGCCTGTTTCTCCCTCTGTCTGCTGCTCCCCCTGTTTGTGCACTTTCTCTCTCTCTGTCAAATAAATAAATAAAATCCTTAAAAAAAAAATAAAGTGAACAGTGTATGAAATACTATATGAGCAAAAGATATGAACACTTTACAGAAAAAGAAATGCAAATGACTTCTAAACATAAAAATATGATCAACCTTGCTCGTAACAGAAAAGTAAATTAAAACTATACTGAAATAACACTTCCCATTTATCAACTGGCTAAAATCCAAAAGTTTTATAACACATTATGTGGCAAGGTTTTGGGAAATCACGCACTGTCATACATTGCTGGAAGAAACGAAAATGGTAACATTCTTGAAGAGAGCAATTTGGCAATATCTAGCAAAATTACATACGTATTTAACGTTTGGCCCAGCAATCCCACTTTTTAGGAATCTATCCTACAGATAAGTACACAGGCAAAAATGCAAAATGACACATACACAAGGCTATTCATTGTAGTGCTTCTTGTATTTACAAAACACCTGAGGGGCGCCTGGGTGGTTCAGTCGTTAAGCGGCTGCCTTCCGCTCAGGTCATGATCCCAGGGTCCTCGGATCGAGCCCCATGTCGGGCTCCCTGCTCTGTGGGAAGCCTCCTTCTCCCTCTCCCACTCCCCCTGCTTGTGTTCCCTCTCTCACTGTGTCTCTCTCTGTCAAATAAATAAAATCTTTAAAACAAAACAAAACACTTGAGACAACCCATATGTCCATTAAAAGAGAACTGACTAATAAACAATAGTATATCCAGATAATGGCATGCTTGTAAAAGAGGAAAATTGCTGTGAACCCCTATGTAGTAATCTCTAAGACATATTAAATATTAAAAGTAAGGTATAAAAGAATGTCTACCATATGCTACCTTTTGTGTAAGAAGGAAACAAATATAAAATACATTTGCTTTTATTGTCCAAAAGGCAGTGAAAGAACAAATTAAAAAGTAAAATGAGTTATGTACAGAGAGAAGAGAACAGTGGGAAGGAACTAGGGACAAAGTTATCCAGTTTTAGAGTTTTTGTTTTGGAACCCTATATATGTTTTTCATAGTTAAAAAAATTAAAATTTTTTTTCAAAATAATTCCTAAAAATCAAAAGCATACAAATGGATCTAATAACTCTGGTACTTTACGTTCAAGCTTGTCAAACTACGATCTGCAGATTAAATCTGGCCACCACGTTTTCCATAAAGTTTTATTGGAACATAGTCATGCCCATTTATTTATATATTATCTATGGCTGCTTTCAAGCCACAACAGCAGAACTGAGTAACTGTAACAACTATATGGGTCACAAAGCCCAAAATATATACCGTTTGCTCCTTTACAGAAAAAGTATGCAGACTCCTGCTCTATACCAAGTTAGCAGCATAAATACAGAGAATTATTTCAAGTGACTTGAAATATAGAACTTTAGGAGCACCTGGGTGGCTCAGTTGGTAGAGTGTGTGACTCTTGATCTCGGGGTTGTGAGTTCAGGCCCCACAATGGGTACAGAGATTACTTAAAAATAAAATCCTTGGGCGCCTGGGTGGCTCAGTTGGTTAAGCGACTGCCTTTGGCTCGGGTCATGATCCTGGAGTCCCGGGATCGAGTCCCACATCGGGCTCCCTGCTCAGCAGGGGGTCTGCTTCTCCCTCTCTCTTCCGTCTCGTGCTCTCTATCTCTCATTCTCTCTCTCTCAAATAAATAAATAAAATCTTTAAAAAAATAAAAATAAAAATAAAATCCTTAAAAAAAGAACTTTATACATCCTGAGGACAACAAACAAACAAAAATCCCCTAAAATAAGTAGGTTTGTTGATGATGGTGATATAGGATTTGTTATTTTAAAATATTATATGCATGTGGGTGAATGTGTTAAGCATACTTACAGATGTGTGTGTGTATATATGTGTGTATATATATATATGAAATAAGTGTCATTAATTTCATTGGAACCAGTATTTTCAGATAAAAGAAATACAAATATAAAAATATAAAATACAGAAGAATGGCTACGTGGACAAATATGTGATAAAGAAAGAATCTTGGTCATGGCATATGGGTTTTCACTATAAAATTCTGTCTACTTTTCTGTAAGACTGAAAATTTTCATAATGAAATGTTAGGAAAAATTTAAACTCCATCATATTTCATTTTAATTGGGATATCAGTAAGATTTATGTTTTGTTTTCTGAAAATCCACATATTTTGTACCCCTAGTAATTGAAAAAGTCTGTAAGCAATGACACCAGGGACAGTGAATATGCCTAGTGTCCATAGTATAGTCTGTAAATACCACTTCTCCCTAGGGGCACCTGGGTGGCTCGGTAGGTTGAGCGTCTGACTCTTGATTTCATCTCAGGGTTGTAGGATCAAGCCCTGCGTTGGGCTCTGCACTGAGTGTGGAGGCTGCTTGAGAGTCTCTCTGCCTCTCTGCCCTCCCGCCCCCACCCACTCATGCTCTCTCACTCTCTAATAAATAAATAAATACCACTTCTCCTTAAAGACAGCAGTTTTCAAGAATGGGGCAAGAAATGTGTAAGATGAGTCTGGGACATCTTGTCATGCCTGAAAACAAAAAGGCTATCAAAGACTACTAGGGTCTCCCTGCTCAGCGGGGAGCCTGTTTCTCCCTCTACCTGCTGCTCCCCTGCTTGTGCTCTCTCTCTCTCTCTCTCTCAAATAAATAAAACCTTTAAAAAAAAAAAAAAAAAGACTACTAGGGTCATGTCAAGGAGCCCAAGAGCCAATTTGGAGTGGCTCCCACAAGCCACAAGGGCGACAATTTGAGTATCAAGAATAATGAGTACAGGGGGCACCTGGGTGGCTCAGTCATTAAGCGTCTGCCTTGGGCTCAGGTCATGATCCCAGGGTCCTGGGATCGAGCCCCGCATCGGGCTTCCTGCTCAGCGGGAAGCCTGCTTCTCCCTCTCCCGCTCCCCCTGCTTGTGTTCCCTCTCTCACTGTGTCTCTCTCTGTCAAATAAATAAATAAAATCTTAAAAAAAAAAAATGAGTACAATTTTTGAAACATATCCTATACACAAAAAAATCTATTAGCTCATAATAAAACAAAGAAATTATTTCACTGGTTACGTTTGAAGATTAAGACACTATCATTCTGAAAAGTGATCAATAAAGGAACACTACGAACCTGTTATTAAAATATGTACATGTATATACACATATAGAAAATGGTCTCAAAGGTTATACTTCAAAGTATTAAGTGATGACCTCTGGGTGGGAGGGATATGGGTGATTTTTCTTTTTTAATTATATTTAAAAGATTTTTCTAGAGTGAATATGTATAGTTTCTGTACTTAAAAGTTATTTTAAGGTTATAAAACGGCATATAGTCTATCCATTTTTATCAAAAAGAAAAATATTTCCCAAAATGCAATCTCCAGATAGTGGAGATTAAGGTCATTTTATTTTTCTTCTCTTAGTTTCCTCTGTTTTTAAAAACTTTACAATAAGGAATATCAACTACTTCTATACAGAAAAAGGAACATAACACTACTTGTTAAGAATAATGAGAATCATCAGAGTAAGAATTTTTCAGTACTTCTCTAAGACCATCCAGGGCAAGTGTTTTGATTCAGTAGCATGAGTATCTGGTTCCTTTAGCTAGTATGTACCTAAAAAGGAAAGGAGTGCTCTGCTAACTTGTCACCACTAACCATTAAGATCACTAAACAACCTCTAAGTGACTTCTTGCGACTTTATAAGATCTTTGAACCCAAACATGAGACACAAAGAAAACGATTTAAAACAAAAGCTATTAGCTGTTTTTCAAGAGCCCCTTAATAAAGTAGTCTTCTCTGCCCTCTACTGGTGATAAATAAAATCTACCTGAAAATAACAAAGGAATCCCTGAAGGCTGTTTTCAAAATGGGGTATAAGGACTCATGTTTTGACAGGTTTCAGATCCTCAGGCAGCCTGCAAGTTCAAAACTATTTTCATATTAATACTCGGCCACTCTTTGCCTTTTACAGTCTCATTCTCTCATGAGTGTACCAACTATGAAAAGTTCATTGAGTTCAGATTCCACATCCCAACTAACCTTTAAGAAATTACCTCTTGTTCAGATTCAGTACAGTATGAAAAAATATTCACAATTATCTGAAAAGGCAGTTGAGTTCTTCCTTTTCCAACTACATATCTGAGTCTAGATTTTCTTCATCTACTTCAATCAAAACAACCTATCATGACAGACTAAACAGAGAAGCAAATATGAAAATCCAGCTGTCTTCTAATAAGCCAGATGCTAAAGAGATTTGCAAAAACCAAAACAATGCCACTCTTCCTGATAAGTTAGCTCTTGATCACTACACTACACGATGCAGCCTTAAAGTGCTACTCTATGTACCTAAAACCACCCCTCTCACACTTCAGGAAATGCTGCCATTACGGACAGCATTATTTAATCTTCCCAATTTAAATGCCTATGCTTTGTGACATTTAAAAGCAGACTTTACAGTTTGTGTGGCACTTTTTATTATGTTCAAAGTGCAAAGCAATATGGCATGCAAAAATAAGCGTGGTACAGCTTATTTACAAATTATCAAAATTTCAGGCCTCTTCCCAACAATGTAATTCAAATTTAATGACAGAGTTCAGTGACTCTATATATAGTATAGAAACTTTCAGTTAGGAAAACTGTTGCTGAGATGGTCTCCATTTCTTACAAATAAAACTTCACTAAAATGGCAAACCCCTGGGGCACCTGGGTAACTCAGTCAGTTAAGCATCCAACTCCTGATTTCAGCTCAGGTCATGATCTCAGGGTCATGGAATTGCGCCCCGCATTGGGCTCTGTGCAGAGCCTACTTGAGATTCTCTCTCTCCTCCTCCCTCTGCCCCTCTTCACCCCTCGAAATAATAAATCTTTAAAAAAAAAATTTGACAATGGGCGCCTGGGTGGCTCAGTTGGTTGGGCGACTGCCTTCGGCTCAGGTCGTGATCCTGGAGTCCCGGGATCGAGTCCCGCGTCGGGCTCCCTGCTCGGCGGGGAGTCTGCTTCTCCCTCTGACCCTCTTCCCTCTCATTCTCTCTATCTCTCATTCTCCCTCTCGCAGATAAATAAATAAAATCTTAAAAAAAAAAAAAATTTGACAAAACCCTTCCAAACGCTGCTTAGCACATTTCCTAACAACAGAGGTGGAGATACTATTAATTGCCCCATGATGAAGAATAGAAACGGAAGGCAGAGGAAGAGAAAAAGCTTAACGAGGCAGAACATTTCATGGCTCAAAAGTGAAAGATCAGAGATCCTCCTTCCTTTCCATCTATGTAATTCCTACTGAGACTGTTGTAGACTTCCACGGCTCCACTCCTAATGACTCCTCCTCTATCCAGTTGCTCTCTGTACCATCCTTTCACCACGGGCATTATCCCACCATGTTGAATCTCTCTTGGTCTATATGCATAGTACCATCTCCCCAAACAGACAAGATACTTGGGAGCATATGTGTTTATGTAATTTTGCTTCTCCAATAGCAGTTAAGGTCAGGCTACTATATACAAATGACTCCCAGTGAATATTACCTCAAAGGGAGTCAATTTAAAGTAAATAAAAATAGTTTAATCCACCTGGATGTAATTTTAACCAGTACTTTCATCTGGACTCCTCAATACCCTCAGTCCATCGGGGACATCTGAATACTCATCATGCACAGATTTTTTTTAACACCCTCAGCAGCTGGTATGATAAAAGGAAAGAGCAGGCAGATGCACACAATATATAATACACTGTATGTGCAAAATTGTATCATTTTACCACAGTACATATTCTTTTTCAAATAGGAATGCTTGAATTCCTGTTTGTTAAATGAGTACATATGTATGTATACAACTCCACCACAGACTCTTCAAGATTTAGAGAGGGTCTTTTTTTTTTTTTTTTAAGATTTTATTTATTTGTCAGAAAGAGAGAGAGAGGGCACAAGCAGGGGGAGCAGCAGGCAGAGGGAGAGGGAGAAGCAGGCTCCCCGCTGAGCCGGGAGCCCCATGTGGGGCTCGATCCCAGGACCCTGGGATCATGACCTGAGCCACCCCACTGAGCCACCCAGGCGCCCCTAGAGAGGGTCTTCTATAAATGTGCTTTGTGACACATGATTACTTCCAGATTTTTCTGTTCATTTAACCTCATCCTCAGTCATTTCTAGTTGAGTTGCTAGACAAGTGACCTCTCAATTAGCAAGATAAAACTATGTTTTGCAGTTTACTTCTTCATTGGGGCAAAGTAGTATAGTTATCATATTATAATGGAAGACACCTGAGTTCAAATCCTGGCTCTATCAAAAAAAAAAAAGGTATCCAAAATATATAAAGAACTTACACAACTCAACACCCAAAAAACAAGGCAGAAGACATGAACAAACATTTCTCCAAAAAAGACATCCAGGGACGCCTGGCTGGCTCAGTTGGAAGAGTTAAGTGTTGAATCATGCCTGATCTCGGGGATGTGAGTTTGGGCCCTACGTTGGGGGGAGACATTACTAAAAAAGTTAAATAGGGGCACGTGGGTGGCTCAGTCGTTAAGCATCTGCCTTCAGCTCAGGTCATGGTCCCGGGGTCCTGGGATGGAGCCCTGCATCGGGCTCTCTGCTCCGCAGGAAGCCTGCTTCTCCCTCTCCCACTCCCCCTGCTTGTGTTCCCTCTTTCGCTGTGTCTCTCTCTGTCAAAAAATAAAGAAATAAATAAATTTAAATAAACTTAAAAAAAAAAAAAAAGATATCCAGGGTGCCGGGGTGGCTCAGATCATGATCCCAGGGTCCTAGGATCGAGTCCCGAATTAGACTCCCTGCTCAGCAGAGAGCCTGCTTCTCCCTCTGCCTCTGGCCTCCCCTCTGCTTGTGCTCTCTCTCAAAATAAATAAATAAAATCTTTAAGAAAAAAAAAGATATCTAGATGGCCAACAGACACACAGAAAGATACTCAACATCACTCATCATCAGGGAAATGCAGATCAAAACTACAGTAAGCTATCACTTCACACCTGTCACAATGGCTAAAATAAAAAACACAAGAAAGAACGAGTGTTGGTGAGGATGTCAAGAGAAAGGAACCCTTGTGCACTGTTGGTGGGAATGCAAACTGGTACAGCCACTATAGAACTAAACAGTACGAAGTTTCCTCAAAACATTAAAAATAGAACTACTCTACAATCCAATAATCACACTACTGGGTATTTACCCAAAGAATACGAAAACACTAAATCAAAAGGATCTAAGCACCCCTATGTTTAATGCAGCATTATTTACAATAGCCAAATTATGGGAGCATCCCAAGTGTTGTCCATCAATAAATGAATGGATAAAGAAGATGTGGGGGGGGTGTGTGTGAATATTATTCAACCATAAAAAAGAATGAAATCTTGCCATGTGCAACAATATGGAGGGAGGTAGAGAGTATAATGCTAAGCAAAATAAGTCAGAGATAGACAAATACCATATGATTTCACTCATATGTGGAATTTAAGAAAGAAACAAACAAAAAACACAAGCAAAGGAGAGAGAGAGAGAGAGAGAGAGAGAGAGAGAGAGAGAGAGAGGGGTAGAGATAGAGAACGGGAGGGTGCGAGAGAGAGGGTGGGTGGGGGGATGGGTGATATAAGTGATGGGGATTAAGGAGTGCACTTGTGATGATCACCAGGTGGTGTATGCAAATGAATCACTATATTGTACACCTGAAACTAATGTCACTGTATATTAACTATACTGGAACTTAAAAAAAATAAATTAAAAAACATCCGGGGGCGCCTGGGTGGCTCAGTTGGTTAAGCGTCTGCTTTCAGCTCAGGTCATGATCCCAGAGTGGGATGGAGCCCCGTTGGGCTTCCTGCTCAGCCGGGAGTCCGCTTCTCCCTCTTCCTCTCCCTCCAGCTTGTTCCTTCTCTCTTGCGCTCTCTCTCTCTCAAATAAATTATTTAAAAAACCACCAAAAAAACCCCATCCTGGCTATGGCTGTTTGGCTAAGTGGACAGAGCATGCCACTCTTGATCTTGGGGTGGTGAGTTCAAGTCCCACATTGCGTTTAGAGCCTACTTAAAAAATTAAAAAATATCCTGGTTCCGAGTGCCTGAGCGGCTCAGTCGGCTGGGCGTCTGCCGCTGGTTCGAGTGGTGATCCCAGGGTCCTGGGATCAAGCCCGGCATCAAGCTCCCTGTTCAGCCGGGAGTCTGCTTCTACCTCTCACTCTCCCTCTGTGCTCTCTAATAAATGAAATCTTAAAAAAAAAAAAAAAAAAAAAATCCTGGCTCTACCACTTACTAGACTGACATACCAACTTCCAAAGTACCTGAGCCTTGGTTCCTCATAATGTAAAATGAAATACAAATAATACCTATCTCATGGAATTGTCGTGAGGATTAAATAATATACATGTAAACAGCATACTATTGGGCCTGATACTTAGTAGGCACTCAATTACGATTATTAATGACTTCTTTTCACTTCTCCCAGATATGGTACAATGCTTGCGGGAGTTTTTGCATTTGGAGGGCGGGTATCTTGGAACATCACTTCATGGCCCTTCATGTACCTTACCCTGCTCACCCTACAAACCTCTTCCTGCACATTATACAGTCCTATCTCTTAATGTCCTTTCTCAAAGCTTCAGATAACATCAGAGGCTCCATACTGAATAATGTGCGTTGGTTTGAGAATGGAGTTCGGCGGACCTCGGTTCTGGGTCTGTGTTCTGCCCCTAATTTGACCACATGATCTGGGGCAGGTTACTTAATCTCTTCAGTGAGCCTTAAGCGTCCTCAGGTGTAAAAGGAGACTGCAAGGCTCAACCACTGCCACGGTCCCTTCAGATTCTAAAATGGGAAGATCTTGTTAACTCACCACAAAAGATTAAAAGTGACTGTAAATCCCTCCCACAGACTGTATATCCCTAAATACTCTCCCGAAACCCAGCTCAAACGCCACTGCTTCCTTTTTCTCTACGCCTCGGAATTCTGGACAAATCTCCAGCGTCCACATTAGACCTTGCGCACTCAAAAGGTTGGACCTCACTTTCCGCGTCAGGAGCGCCTACCCTTTTGGAAGCTCTTGCCGCAGTCCCGACCTCAGAGGGTGAGAGTAAGGACTGAATGGCACCATGTACCCAGAGCGCTTAACAGTGAGTGCCTGGCACAAGGTAAGCGCTCAAGAGACGTCGGTTACCATCAGTATTCAGCGGATCCCATACCCTTCCTGAGCTTCGGCTTCCTCAAGTAAAACGAGGCTGGACCGACAATGCCCAAAGCCCCCAGGACCGGGGCGGGGCAGCCTCAGAGCTGGGGGTCCCAAGGAGGGCCTGAGGGGCGCACACTACGCAAGGCAGGGTAGCCCGGGAAGACTGGCGGCCCTGAGAGTGCAGCCCGGCGCAGAGATCCGTCCTCTCACCTCCCGGGCTCAGCAGCAGCTTCAGCGCTTCCAAAATGCTCTCCAGACCGCACGTTTCCAGAGCCTCGCCGCCCGCAGCCTGTTGGGGGGCCGCCATGATTGGAGTGGAATGCGCCACTGGCGACCTACTCAAGCCGCTCGGCGGACCGGAATCGCCGCCATGTTGAATGTGGCGGAAGGTCAGAGGGGCGGAGCCTGTGGGGCGGGGCCGACTCGTGGGGTTGGGCGTTTCACAAATATTGTCTCAGGCCGCTTTTACTCCCCTGAGGGAAAAAAACAGCTAACACAGCCTGCCTACACGCACAATTTCAGAAATTCAGTATGATTAACCACTAAATAAAGAATAAGGAACAGAGAGGTACAGTAGTTGATCATGAAATAATACGTATCAGTATGAAAATAATTGGGTAGGGAAGCATTAAAAGTGAAGTAAGCAGATGCTGTGCCTATTATAATGAAGTTTGGATACATATAACAATATTCAACTGAATATTGTTGCATTTCTTTGTGAGTGATATTTATTTTTTTTAAGATTTTTTTATTTATTTAGAGAGAGAGAGAGAGTGAGCACAAGAGGGGGGAGGGTGGGAGGGAGAAGCAGACTCCCCGCTGAGCAGGGAGCACGATGCGGGACTCGATCCCGGGACTCCGGGATCATGACCTGAGCCGAAGGCAGTCGCCTAACCAACTGAGCCACCCAGGCGCCCTGTGAGTGATATTTAAAAACAAGTGCTGGGGTGCCCAGCTGGCTCAGTTGGTAGAGCATGTGAGTCCCCGCATTGGGCATGGAGTCTACTTTAAAAAAAATAAAAATAGTGCTAAACACAAATGCATCCATTCTGAATAGCTACAAATATTGCTATTGGTGATACAATATTTGAAACGGACTAATTACAGTTCCCAATAAAATTTAAATATTTGTGGGGCTCCTGGGTGGCTCAGTCGTTAGGCGTCTGCCTTCGGCTCAGGTCCCGTGGTCCTGGGATCGAGCCCCACACCGGGCTCCCTGCTTGGCGGGAAGCCCGCTTCTCCCTCTCCCACTCCCCCTGCTTGTGTTCCCTCTCTCGCTGTGTCTCTCTCTGTCAAAAAATATTTTTTTTTTAAATTTAAATCTTTGCTCTATTTTCATTCTTAGAAAATTCTGTGTATATTAAAATCATGCCTCCCAGCCCACCCACATAATGTTAATATGTAAAACAGCATTCGTTTCAGAGTCAGACCATCAGAGACAGGTTTTCATCTATGCAAATCCTGGTGTGACATCTTTTGTTTTTAAGATTTATTCATTTGAGAGAGAGAAGGGGGTGGAGAGAATCTCAAGCAGAATCCCAGCCGAGATTGGAGCCCCATGCCAGGCCAATCCTACAACCCCAAGATCACTACATGGGACTTGAACCCACCACCCTGGGATCAGGACCAGAGACACACAGGAGCCCCTCCTGGTGGGACATTCTAAACTCATGTTGTCCTCTCCCCTCACTAAAAGTCAATCTCTCGTATCATTCCCAACCACCCCCACCACCCACTTTCAGAAAGTGCTCCCAAATAGACTGTCCCACTTCCGCTGGAGATCCCCTGAGCTAGCCTGAGTTCACTCCTGAGGACAGCCCTTCAGCATTTAGCTGCTGGAAGTCTTAGGAAGTAGGATAGGCTCCACTGCCAGCCCCTCACCACTGAGAAAGAAGCTAGTCGTTTAAACTCCTTTCTCAGCCCCCGCCTGGTCACTCCCAGGACTTTTGGCTCCAGGCCAAGTCCATCAACCATCTCCTCTCTAAAGTGAGTAGATAACAGAACCATTTTTACAAAGCTATCCTAGGGAGTTAAAATGATACTATTTTCTTTTTTTTTTTTTTTAAGATTTTATTATTTGAGAGAGAGAATGAGATCGAGCATGAGACGGGGGAGGGTCAGAGGGAGAAGCAGACTCCCTGCTGAGCAGGGAGCCCGATGCGGGACTCCATCCCAGGACTCCAGGATCATGACCTGAGCCGAAGGCAGTCGCTTAACCGACTGAGCCACCCAGGCGCCCCCAAAATGATACTGTTTTCAAGTATTTAGCAATATCTGCCACAGAGGGGATGCTTTAAAAAAAATTGTACCTGTATCTTACTCTCCATCTCTTCCTCAAATAAAATCCTGCCAAAATATCTTTAAATTGGAAAAAAACATTTTTGAGGAGGAAATAAATGACCTACAAAATTACTACATCAGTCTTTTCATTGTGTTGTATATCTCACCCCAGACTTTGTCAGGCAATTTTTCTGAAGTTATGTGTGTAATCAAGTTCATTCTGGGGAATAAAAAATTTAAGGTCTCCCCATAAGGGCCACCGGAAAAAAAACAAGTCCCAAAACAAAAACAAAAACTTTAAGGTCATTTCGAGATACTAAACGTTCAGCGAAGTGGGTGTAAAGCATTGTGTGAGAAAGGCCGACCCCTAAGATTTGTGGGCATTGGGGTAGAACCACAAGTGGACCCCTTCATGCCATGTGCCTAAGTATTTCAAAGTATAAATCAAACCAGTAGACTGTTAAATAAAATATCGTCTATTCTCCTACTTTCAAAAATATACCAGGTTTGAATTGAGACTTGTCAGACTTGGCCTCAGAGTTCCATACTGGATGTGGCAGTATATGGGGAAAGCCAGCCTCCTACCTCTGGCCTCACCCCTTTTTCTTCTCGATAGTGTCTCCATCCTGCATTCACACATGTGGACACCACAGCCTGGATGTGCACACACCCTTAAGAAACTACCACTTGGCCCCCCTAAGGTTAGGGGCACACACACAGGGAGCGTGGGTCACCTTCCAGAAGGCAGACCAAGTGAAGAGGCCCACATAGCACTGGAAGCCGGCTAGGGATGGTTAGGGAATTCCAGAGCCCCAGAACTTGGAGTGAGGTCTGGGAGGAAGGTGAGGATTTGGGGTGGGCAATTACCCTAGGACTGGCATATTCCTTATCCATAAAGATACTCATCATGGAGGAGGCCAGGTGGGGGCCTGGAAAGCATGGGACCCAGAGTGGGGACCCTACTAGCCAAAACTAAGGGCGGTACTGGTGTGGGATTTAGAAAAGATTATTATAAGAAGGGCCCCAGAGCTGCGAATCCTTTATCCCGAAGTGTTATGGCACCAGATTTTATCATTTGGGCGCTAAAGGCTCAGATGCCACAAAAATGACACACCTATTTTCAAAAGCAGTGTCATAAAGATCCTATAAAATTTTTCCAGCAAAAAAAATATATCCCACATAGAACATTGGATGCATCTTAATACATATGATAGGATGTTGAGGAGTGCCTAGAGCCTATAAAGTTATAAATATAAGCTCTGCATCCAAAAAAAAAGGAAGCATTCTCAAGCTTCTCCCGCCCTAAAAAATCATTAAAATTGGCTTTTAATTACCCTACTTCCTTAGAATCCGGCATTTACACTTAAAGGATTTTAGTTTTTAGAACTGGATTCTGGCAGCCCCTTCCTTGGTTTGCTCTGGGCAACTTTGTTAAAACACTTAAGTACAGCTGGGAGGCTCCCTAGCAAATATGCTGTTAAATATCCATCAGAACCAATATGCATGAGAGCTACATGAGGGAGGATGCTGCTTCCCTGAAATGAACCATAAGGGGCTGTTCAAGACAAACACAGAGGTCTGTATTCACGGAAGGCAGATTCCATTGATTTGAACTCGACCAACAAGGAGCCCATTATCTGGGACTTGAGGGACAGCAGTCGAACGTCTTATCCAAGCTGGCTGGGGACTGCTTGCCTCAACCCAGAGAACTAACAAGGCTAATGGCACCCAATGGTTATCAGTTTTTTTTAGCTGTTTTACAGAAACATAATTCCCAGTAAAGACCCCAGCAAATTAAAGGTTCTTATGGGTACTTATCTTCTAGAAGAAGCCAGAGAAGAACCGGAGTGGCTGCACCCCTTTTCCCAAAACTGACCCCTTAAACTCTTACCCTACTTTTGTCAAAACCTTAGTCACTGTGATGATTCTCACCACTCCACAAAGGGGTCCCTGAAGCTCGTTGATTTTTCATTTATTTTATTTATTTTTAGAGCATTTTTTAAATTTAAGATTTTTTTAAGATTTTATTTATTTATTTGAGAGAAAGAGAATGAAAGGAGCATGAGAGGGGGGAGGGTCAGAGAGAGAAGCAGACTCCCTGCTGAGCAGGGAGCTCGATGTGGGATTCCATCCTGGACTCCAGGATCATGACCTGAGCCGAAGGCAGTCCCTTAACCAACTGAACCACCCAGGCACCCTAAATAACATTTTAAGTAATCTCTATACCCAACATGGGAGCTTGAACTTACAACTCTGAGATCAAGATTCACATACTCTACAGACTGAGCCAGCCAGGCTACCCAATTTTTATTTATTTTAAAGGAAAGATTTTCTCTTTGGATTACCACTCTCTTTAGCATTAATTAGATATCTATTGGAGAGGAAGAACTTTTCTCCATCCTCTTAGGTTCTGAGTAGGGAGGCCTGTGAATTAAACTGACAAAAGACAGATTAGTGAGAGAAAAGGCAGATTTTTCTTCACATCCAAGGGCCTTCACAGAAAAATGTGACTCAAAGAGGTGGTTAGAATTTGGGGCTTATACTCCAGCTTAACAGAGAAAGGGCACTTATCAGAAAACAAATGATTTTAAGAAAAGATAAATGAGATGGGAGATAGGATTTTTTGACAGTATCTGTTCAGGTGATTTTTTTTTTTTTTTTAAAGAGAGAGAATGCCCATAAATGAGCGGGGGGGGGGGTGCGGAGGCAGAGGGAGAGGGAGAGAGAGCATCTCAAGCCCACTCCACACTGAGCAGGGAGCCCAACACAGGGCTCAATCTCATGACCCCCAAAATCATGACCTGAGCCAAAATCAAGGCAGACACTCAACCCATGGAGCCACCCAGGCGCTTCTGTTGAGGTGATTTCTTATCCTGGGGTGCCAATTTCTAATCTCTGGTAGTAGGAGTCAATCCTCCCTGCTTATGAAACTCCATGGGAGGGGATTTACGACTGCTGAATTTGACGGGGGGCGGGGGCTCTGCTTTTAGGCAGATAAAGGGAGTCTAGGAAGAAAACCCCTACACAGTGGTATATTCTGGATCCCTTCATTCTTATTTCAACTGCCAGAGGCTCTTTACTGTCCCGGGTACCCTCCCCAGGCCAACTCATCATCCCTGCAAACTGACACACCTTCACAGAACACCACTTTGGATCACATAGTTGTCCTGCTCACAACACTTTGGTGGTTCTATCAGACCCACTAAATCCAGTCCAAAACAGAACACTTGGCCTTTTCTCTCCTAATACCCTGCATTTGCTTAAATGATTCCATCGACCCAAAACTCCCTTGCTGCACCCCTTATCCTATAATGAAAACAAGAGCTCACATTTAACAAGCACTGCCATGTGCCAAGCACTCTTCTAAATGCTTTATACATATCAACTCAGTGTTCACAACCATCCTATGAAGTAGGTCCAATCCTCCCTTTGGACATAAGGAAACTGAGGTAGAGAAAGATAAAGTAACTTGCCTAAGCCCACAGGTGGAAAGGACAGAAATCAGGATTTGAACTCAGGCAGCATGGCTCCCGTGTCAGACCTCGTCAGTCCTTGTCCGTACCCTCGGAACCAGCAAGAGGGAAACGTGCAAACACTTTCTCTGTTGTCTTTCTCCATCTCATTTACTGACTGGTGTAGCCCTCTGCACGTGGTAGGTACTTTGTAAACGGTTTAATTTTAATTTCTATAGAACCATTTTATTTGTCCTCATGGTATTTTATTTTTTCCTGACCTTATTGTGGTAAGATATGCACAAAGTAATGCCAAACCCAGCGTCATGATGTCTATTTTCTTCTGAGGGTTTTATAGTTTTAGCCCTTACGAGTCTTTGATCCATTTTATTTCTTGTATATGATGTAACAGTACGTCTAATTTCATTCTTTTGCACATAGACACCCAGTGTTCCCAGCACCGTTTGTTGAAAACACGGTCCTTTTGGCAGAGTGTGAGGAAAATAGTGACATCAATTAGCGATAGAACAGGATGGCAGCTACACTTGTGAACGTAGCATAATGCATAAACTTGCCAAATCACTAAGTTGTGCACCTACAACTAATGTAACATTGTGTCAGCTACACTCGTGTGTGTGTGTGTGTGTGTGTGTGTGTGTGGTCGTCATCCTTGTACTGTCAAAAAAAACCTTGCCTTTTCTCACTGAATGGTCTTAGCACCCTTGTAGAGTATCATTCGACTATCTAAGGGTTTACTTCTGGCTTCCCTATTTCTCTTTATAACTTTTTATTTTGGAATACTTTAAACCTGAAAAAAAAATTGAAAGGCTAGTACATGAACACTTGCATACCCTTCACCTGATTTAGTCATTATGAACATTTCGTCACATTTGCCTGTGTGCTACCACTCTTGACGTACTTTTTTGTTAAACCATTGATTTGCAGACATCACAACTTTATCTCTGAATTCATCAGTTATGTCCTAATAAGGTTCTCCTAGTGAACTATGTCCCCAAGAAAACTAGTATTTATTCAGGAATATCATCTACTCTAAGATCCGTATTAAAATTTGCCCAGTTTCCAGGTCACCAGATGGCTCAGTCGGTTAAGCATCTGCCTTTGGCTCAGGTCATGATCCCGGAGTCCTGGGTTGGAGAGCCCCATGTCACCTCAGGCTCCCTGCTCAGCAGGGAGTCTGCTTCTCCTTCTCCCTCTGCACCTTCCCCTGCTCGTGCTTTCTAATAAAAATCTTTTAAAAAATTGCTCAATTTTTCTTTAAAAAAAGTCTTCTATAGATTTTAAATTTTCACTCCTGGACCAAATCTAGGTCTATACCTTGGCAGCTTCTCAAACTATACATAGAACTACCAATATAACCTAGCAATTCTACTCCTGGGTAGATAGCCAGAATTTCCCAAAATTTTTGTATGCCAGTGTTCACTGCAGCATCATTCACAATAGCCACAAGATAGAAACAACTCAAGATGAACAGATGAGTAACACGTGGTGCATATATACCCAATGAAGTATGCAGTCCTGACACGTGCTGCAATACCCTGGGAACCATGAGTCCAGGTGAAACAAGCCAAGTTTAAAAAGACATGTATTACATGACACCACTTACATGAAATACCTAACAGAGTCAAATTCATGACCACAGCAAGCAGAATGGAAGTCACCAGGGCTGGGAGGGGAGGGAACAGGGAGTTACTTATTGCCCATGGTTATAGAATTTGCTTGGAATGATGCAGAGGTTCTGCAAACAGAGGTGATGGTTATACATTTTGGATATACTTAATATCACTGAACTGTACCCTTGAAAGTAACACATTCAGTTGAAACTATACTTCATATTCTGATCTTTTCCTGGGCTAGTGAAATATGGATGTTGACTCTCGTGATGCTTGGGCAGTGGCAGGCACAGCTTGCCAGTCCTGTGATCAGCAAGGTAAACAACCAACACACAACCATTCGGTTTCTCACTGCCATATTCAATAAGTAACACAAGCTATTCAACACTTTATTATAAAATGGTTTGTGTGAGATGATTTTATTCACTCTAGGCTAAAGTAAGTGTTCTGAGCACACTGAAAGTGGGTTAGGCTAAGCTATCATGTCTGGTGGATTAGGCATATTAAATGCATTTTTGACGTATTCTCAACTTATGATAATTTACTGGCCTGTAACCACATCAAAGTCGAAGAAGATCTGTATATTTCACCACCATTATAGAAAAAAATATACACACACACACACACACATATATATATATACATATACAATTATACCCCTCCAGCAGAGTGAAGTCACAGAACAGGGTTTCTCAGCAGCACCATTGACATTTTGGGCCCGATGGTTCTTTGTTGCACATGGCTGCCCCATGCACTGCAGGACATTTAGCCTTGACTTGAGGCCAGTAGCACCTCCTCAGTCATGACAACCAATGCATCTCCAGAAATTGCCCAATGTCCCCTGGGGGAGGGGTCCAGAGTCTTCCCTGATGGTGGACCACTGTACTACATAAACTTTGCTGACCGACTGAATGTTGTCTTAAGCTCTATTTTGGTCCCTTGGCTCTGCCCACAGTTTTTCCATTGACAAGAGAATTTTAAATGTTTCTCCACATACCAAATGGATTGATAGGCTTCAAATAAAGTGACCTTTTAAATGCAGTTTCCTGCACTCTGCCTGCAATAGAATTACACCAAGTTCTGGAGGAGTCATTTCAACACGAAGCTTCCTTCTTCACGTTTTGAGTGAGCTCAACTACCACTGGTCTTGCCTGGAATTGTGGTGTGACCAAATAAAACAAGTGTTCGACACTGGTTTAACAAAATTCTTTAATAAAATTTATAAAAATGAATATTTAAGAATTCTCTCAGCTTAAATTGTTTTCCTTTTCCACCCCCAAAGAAAATACAAAATTATCCGCACCCACACATGTATACACTCAAAATTATAGTAACATTCTCTACACAAGACTACATTAGAGTTTAAATTGCTAAAAAATCAAAAGAATTCCAAGAAGTGATTGCAGGAATGATTTTTTTTCCTTTGAAAAACAGCTGACAGTAAAGCAATTTAGATAAAATTATTTTCTGTGGTTGTCAAAAGTTTCTTGAAGTTCGCATTTCAATTAAAAGAAGATCCAAATCAAAGTTCTCTCCACCCTCCCCTTGCTAGCACCCTTTAGTGCCATATTTTCTTCCTGCTCCTAAGGGGAAAAAATTGGATTTCCTAATATCCTCGGTTTTCTACGAACTCTTGGAATTTGGGGTAAATGTGTCCAGATCAGCCAGCATTTTCTGTAGACATCAACAAAAGCAGGCACCTGGGGATTCTGGGCTTCAGGTACAAACTCTGGTCTGAGGATCCTGATAGGACACACATGTTGAGATTCTTCCACTCTTCAGAATTTTCAGGACTAGAGGTAAGAGCCACCTCAATCATCCTCAGCCTCAGTTTGCTAAACTGCCAGGCTCAATGACACATCTCTCCTGCCACCTCCAAGCACATTTCTCATGTTGCCCTCAGCTGTGACAAACCTCCTTCCGTCTTTGGCTGCAGCACTTAGGCACCATCATTAAGTGTTGAAAGAGATCACTCTTGAGTGATAAATGAACATTAGAAGTTGAGTGGCACCTGAAAACTCACCACCTTTTCTGCTCAGCGCTCCCCATTTAGAACCAAAGTACCTCAATAATGACATACACATAACAAATATATTTACGCAGAACAAGTAAATGGATGGACACCAATTTCAAGTTATGTACTTAGGAAATAAAAAAGGAGAACCATTAAAGGTCTTACGAGTCCACAATACCCAGTCACACTCTGGCCAGGCTAAGACCAAGTCTCCTATCCTGAAATGGCCCAACAATTTCTCCATCAGAGAACTCCTGTCTGGGGCAATAGAAGTTCAAAAGGAGTAAGAGTGGGTATTAGAACAGGGGACACCAGAGCAGTGATAGGAGAAAAAAAGAACACAAATTAAAAATAATTACACAGACACACACACAATAGGGTAGTTGAGTCCCCCCCTTTCTTTAAAAAAAATGAGACAAAAGCGTGTAAGGAAATCTGTAAATTGCTAGCAGAACCTAACCTCCAAGTTGCTAGCAGAACCTTCTGGAGGCTGAAGCTATTCTTTTGAAATATTAAACGTGTGGGTGGCTTTTGGACAGCATCACCATTTAAAGAATGATGAAAGAAAAAAAGCTTCAAAGAACAGGTCAAAACACAGATTAGATCTATCAAGTGGTAATACTAACTATCCTAACTGCATCACTGAGCAGTCTCTCTTCCCCAGAAACTCATCTCAAGTGAAGGGAGCTGGAAAACCATGACCCCTGCACTCTCCCCCACATGGCGTAAGGACCCATCTCCTTCCTCATTTGTCTCAAGACCCCTAGTCGTCCTCCCCACCCCCGTACATGTCCGCCAGCTTCTTGAAGCGACTGCCCCATTCGTTCAGGTAGTCATAGTCCTGGTCTTGGTCTGACTCTGAGGAGTTCAAGGAGCTCAGACTAGCAGCTTCAGAACCGCTTCCTTCATAGTCAAACACGAGCAGAGAGTCGTAAGGAGGAGCGGTGGGGTCAGTGTCCGCTGCCTTCAGGTTCTAAAGGAGGAGGAAGACAGGAGGATCTTTCAATGAAAGGAATCTCTAGGTGCCTCCAGCAACATGTAATGCACGATAACGCAACCATCCTACAGAACACCAGGAGCAGTCAGCACCAATAAGGTAAATGGATATAGACAATATACTGTTGATGAAAAGACAACACCACGGGTAAAGATGCAGAATGTTTCCCCCTAAACTAATGACACATTTTATATAGAAGGGAGAGAAGCCAGTCAGGATGGACAGAGGCTGAAAACAATGAGGACAGTCGTACTGGTCCATACAACATTTCCACCTGGAAAGGTCTGGAAGGATGACTGCCAAACTGTTAACAGTTAACTCTAGCGAGTTAAGTTGGGGCATGAAGAAAGGACTTGCATTTTTTTTTTCTTTATATACATTTTCAAAGTTTATTACTATAAGTAGCAAACACTATTTTGTAATTAAAAAAAGAAGAAGAAAAAAAGAAAAAAGCTACTATCAGCTGTGATGACAGACAAATGCATGTGACTGGAGCAAAGGACCTGAATTCAGATTATCTAAAAGGGAGGCTTTAACTGGCCCTTCCCATTCCCAGCTTCCTAGAGTATCCAGCCTGGTCACTTCAAACACTTCTGTGCTTTGTGTAGGTCCTGGTGAGGACTCCCATGGGAGCGAAAGCAAAACCAGCCTCTACCATGAAGACCCGCGGAGGGCCACTGGACCATCAGAGAAGCTCTGAAAATCATTCCAGTAACTGAGCAAGGGATCAGGTAACATAGTTTAAGGAAATAGATCCTGCCGGACTGTTATCTTACTTACTGGTTCTTTGCTCATCCCGACCCCCAATTTGTCCTCATCTCACCCTAAGCTAATTAACTTAATGCCTTATTTCTCATTCTCCCTTGCAGATAAGGACAGTTCTGGCCAATAACATAGGATGAACTCCCTACTTGTATTGACAGTTTGCTAGAACAAAGACTTATGGCCTCTGCTCTGCCCTTCCTACTTCTTCTTGACTGGAATACAGACCCAAGGCCTAGAAGTGTGGCAGCCATCTTGTGATCATGTGGCAACAACATGAGAACAAGGATTTATGAGGTTAATCTCCTCATATCTGTTTAAACTTCTGGAATTCATAGCTGAATGTATTTCCAACTTACACAAATTGATGCTATTTTTCTGGCCCTTAGGTAGACCTGTGATACACATTTAATATCACATCCCAACCAGCAGTGGGATGCAGGGGCAAAGAGAGCCATTAGTGAAACCAAATTGGATCTCCACTGAATCTCTTTAGTTTCATTTCTAGTTCTACTAAATCCTCACAAGCAATTCTTGGTTTTGCCATATGGATACTGCAAATTCATTAGGAACAGTCTGAAGTGCTTTTAGTTCTGAAATTCAGATGAGACACAAATAAAAAATAGCATTCAGGGATCAGGCAAGGAGAAAATGTGGTAAAGCAAAGAATCTAAAAACTTTTTCCTCACTTTCAACCCAACTGCTCCTGAGTGTAGAGATGAGCTGCACCTTGGCTTTTGATTTGCTAACTTACTTCATCAATAAAATTTCCAATTTCATCAGGATTGGCAGGGCGGGGCCGGTACTGGGGCACACTCAGGAGGGTTGGCGCCACATCATTGCGAGTCACTTCGGGCCGAGCATCCAGGCCCCTGTGCAACTGGCTCAAGTCAAAGTCCTTTGGAGATAAAAGTAAAAGCAGAGCAAAGAGTAAAAAACAAACCAAAAACAACAAAAAAAAAAAAAAGAAAGAAAAAGAAACAAACAGACAAAACACAGTCACAAATCCAGGGCTATATTTGGGTTATAGATTCCGGTATCAGATTATGCCCTTTCAACTGCATGGTAGTTATAAGCATGTGCCAATGTAATCTGAAATGACAGTTTGTAACCTAAGAGTTTCCAAAATAGCACTAGAAGGAAGAACAGCATAAAAGGATTGTGAGGAACAACTGTGGGCTTGGATGTGGACTGCTGTACCTAAGTGACTAAGGCCCAGCTGATCTACAGGTTCTTGAGAGTCTAGCTGCCATAGACTGAATGTCTGTGTCCCTTGCCAAATTCACACATTGAAACCTAATCCCCCACATGGTGGTATTTGGAGGTGCGACTTTTGGGAGGTGATCGAGTCGGGAGGGTGGATGGAGCCCTTGGGAACAGGATTAGCACACTGATAAAAGATACGCTAGAACTCCCCTTCTGCCGTGTTGAGTGCACTTGAGATTATGGCTGATTGTGAACCAGGAAGCAGGTCCCCACCAAACACCAAATCTGTTGGTGCCTCGATCTTAAGACATCCCAGCCTCCAGAACCATGAGAAAAACTTCTGTGGTTTTTAAGCAACCTGTCTGTGACATCTTGTTATAGCAACCCACACGGACTAAGACACTAGCTGAGGTCAGCAGTTATCCCACAAATGCCTGAAGGACAGTTCTCTGTACCCCCTAATACGCTGTACAAAGCAGGCATTGAAATTCTAATCAATGGCTGTTCTTCCAAACCAGAGAGCTCAGCAAGCATGCTCATGCATGGCCAGAGTCAAAGCAGAACTCTGAGATGGGGCCCGAGGTTCCTTTTTTTTTTTTTTTTTAAGATTTTATTTATTTATTTGACAGAGAGAGACACAGCGAGAGAAGGAACATGAGCAGGGGGAGTGGGAGAGGGAGAAGCAGGCTTCCCGCAGAGCAGGGAGCCCGATGCGGGGCTCGATCCTAGGACCCTGGGATCATAACTTGAGCCGAAGACAGACGCTTAAGGACTGAGCCACCCAGGCGCCCCCCGAGGTTTCCTTTCTAAATAGAATACACATTCACAAAAAATTCTCCAAAAGGTTGCTGACTGGCCCAGTCAGTAGACTATCCAACTCCTGATCTCGGGGTCATGAGTTTGAGCCCCACATTGGGCAAAGAGATTACTTTTAAAAAAATCTCCAGAAAACTCTAGGCTAAGGCAAGACCATCTTTAAAATCAGGGAACATAAAGAAGGCCTAAAGAAGCCCTAACATGTACAGTAAGAAAAAAAAAGTTTAGCATACCTACAAGCTCAAGTGAAACAAAATATTACAAAGTAGCTGCCTTATGTCGAGGATAATTTGAAGTTTGTATCCTGAGAACAGTGACAGGGAGACTAGGCTCTGGAGTCACACTACCTGGGGTTCTCCTGCTTACTACCTGTGTGACTGGGCAAGTTACTTAGCTGCCCTTGGCCTCTGTTCATTCATCTGGGTGCTGAAAAGAACAATGTTATTTCAAAGGTCTACCTTCTCCTAATCATTGCTTCTTCCAAATAAAGAGATCGCCATTTAGCTTTGTATCACGGGTTTTTTGTTGTTGTTTTTTAAAGACTTTATCCATTTATTTGAGAGAGAGAGAGAGAGAGAGAGAGAGCGCATGCACAAGCACAGGGAACGGCAGGCAGTGGGAAAGGGAGAAGCAGACTGCCCCCTGAGCAGGGCAGCGGGGCTTGATCCCAGGACCCTGGAATCATGACCTGAGCCAAAGGCAGATGCTTAACGACTGAGCCACCCAGGCGCCCCAAGATTTTATTTATTTGACAGAGACACAGCCAGAGAAGGAACACAAGCAGGGGGAGTGGGAGAGGAGAAGCAAGCTCTCCACTGAGCAGGGAGCCCGATGCGGGGCTCGATCCCAGCACCCTGGGATCATGACCTGAGCCGAAGGCAGATGCTTAACCACTGAGCCACCCAAGTGCGCCATGTATCACGGTTTTAAAAATGTACCTGATCCTCTTCTCCACCTCCTTCTTCATCATAATAGTAAACGTTGTCCCGGGTGTCATCTTCTGGGGGTAGCAAGGGCTCTTTGACCACCCCTCTCCTCCGAACAAACAGCAGAAGCAGCAGAATCAGGACTGGGGTGGGGGACAGAGAACGAGGGGAGCCATGGGTCAAGAAAGCCATAAAAAGCAGCTCTCACAGAGCACCACAGCCCTGCCTACCAGACAGATGGCTGCCAGACAACCCGCGCACGGACGCTCTCACACCCGAACTTAGTATGTGCAATGTAACATCCTGGACAAGTACAGGGGAACTCAAGTGTGGTCTTTCACTGGACTTAAACCAATCAGTCATTTCCCAGAATCTGAGCTAATAAAATGCTCCAGGCAGAGGAAATTAGGGACAAAGGCCCTGAGGCAGGAGCATGATGGCCATGATTAAGGAGAGGCGAGGTCAGCGGGGTGAGCGAGGGAGGAAGTAGACAGGGGTTCAGAAGGGTGGCAGGGATGTGGCAACTACTAAAGGACTTTGGCTTTGATTCTGAACTAGAACCACTGAAGGTCTGTGAGCAGGGCTGGGTCAGCCTAAATGTGATGGACAGATGCGTATTATTTTTAATCAGTTCCAAGGAATGGGACACAGACCATTCAACAGCCTGGTAATATTATTTTCTCTTAAGATAAAAATCACATAAGCAAGCTCTAAAATCTGTTTAATTTCCAAAGTTTTCATCTGATCTTGGGATATTTCTAGGCTAGAGAAGATGAACAATTGTTAAAAATCTTTGAACTATTTACTGTGACTGAAAAAAATATGATTTTGTATTTTTTTTAAATAGGTGCTTGTGCCCGAGTTTCTCTAAAGGACACCCTACTGAAGCAGTATTGCACTGAAACAAAGAGGTTGCATAGACTTGGGGAAAAGATTTCTTACAAGTACCCAACCTCCCTATTGTTTCTGAAATCATCAAGATTCCAAGACCTTATTCAGATGAACAATTTAACTTCCTTGACCACGATTCAGTGGGCCAAGACCTGTCTTAGCACCGAGGATACGGTAGTGAAGACCATGTAAGATGCAAATAGTCACCATCCACATGGAGCTTTGAGCAACTAAAAGCAGGTTATCATTTCCAAGAAGATACTACTTATCAAACATTACTTAAATGTCACTTAAAGGAAAGTAACCAAAATAGATACTGTTATCACTTCAGGAAATACTGCCCCACACACTGTACCACAACCTCAGTATTCCCAGTGGGATTCCCATAAAGCCTGGCACAAAGCAAGCAACCAAATATTGAGGGTCTACATGAAAACCTTCATATCCTGGCATTTTTCTAGTGTCATCTTGGAAGTGTAAGTTCTACGCTTGCCCACAAGGAAGAAGTTGCAAGTCATGGCATTGCTGGCATTGCTCCTGCTTTCAATACGGTTCCACATTTGAACATTCTGTAGTGCTGCTCTTGTCCTCTGTGCCTAATAAAATGTATCCCAAACACACTGAGGTAAGGCTATTACTCAAAAGTCAATTGTTTTAAGTGTAATGACAATCTTTAATATTTTTCTTAGAATGAAAGTACTAGTTAGTAACTGTTGTCCCCAAAGCTGACTGGCCCCGTCAAATCTAACTGGAGTAGGAAGGCAGGCGGCAGGCAGGGCTTGCATGACCCCAGCCATGATGATGGCAGAAGGAAGGTGAATTCACCTCACCCTACAGTGGCCATTAAGCCAGGTAAACCCTGAGGAACAGAGGTCCAGAAAGCTCAGTGAATTCTGAACAACACACTCTCCTTCCTTCTCAGCTTTGAGGGGACACAATCAGCAGAGGGCGGGAGCGAATGAATCTGCTGGAGCAGAAAGCAGCAGGATTAAGAACATCTGTGTTGGGTCTAAACTGAAACCCTTAACAAGTCTAAACGAGTGATGCCACTGCTCCAAGAACTTTCTTCTACTCCAGCCACGCTGGCCTCCTCTTTGCCCTCCACAGTCTGATGGAGTCTTCCTCTCTGTGCCTTCACTAGCGTGGGAACCCTCACAAATGCCCCTCTGACCATCTGGATGCCACCAGCCTCTATCCCAACCATCCTACACCTTCCTTGAGCGTCAACTCACATCAACTCACATCCTTGAGGGACAACTCACATCGTCTGATCACAAAGGCATTCATGACCTGGACCACCCTTTCCAGCCCCTAATTTATAAACCACCTTTGGAATTTTTCTAATGAACTTGCCATCACAAGCTTTTAGAAACCATCACAGCATTTGTGTCAACCCTAGGGGCCAGTCTCTAGGTGGTCTCTCTCAGTTTGAAGGACTATGGTAGAACTGCCATAGCTCCCTCCAGTGTCCTTTTAGCCACTGAATACTCACTGTTCACCCTACACTCCACCCCCATCCTCTGCCAAGGTTTAAATGGGCACATGGCCATCCAGTTCAAGTGGGAAATTCTAGGTGTGGCTGTGTTTGGGCCAGTGGGATGGGAATGAAGGTGATTTGTGTCATCTCCAGATACGTGCTTTCCACTTTCTCCGTCATCCCTTCTCCAGGATGGACTGTAGAATGTGGAAGCAGAAGTGGTGGTGGTAAGCGGGACAGCTCGGACCATGCTGATGATGAAAGGACCCCAAGGCCTTGCTGCTCCAAGCTGGTCCAAGGACCTGCAACATCTGCACCACCTGGGAGCTGGTTACAAACGTGGAATCTGAGGACCCCACCCCAGACTCCCCAGATCACCAGCTCAGAATCCGCATGCAGGTGATTTGTATGTACTTGAGCATGAGAAGCACTGCCCTGGGGTGAAAAACCCATGCCCACTCATGAAAAAACTAAATAGAAGACTGGGTTCCTGTTGATCTCATGGAACAGGGCTGCCTTCCAGTCTTGGCCAACTTCTCTCTGAACTGTTCAGTAAGGGATAAAGCTCCCCCATTTTAGAAGCCAAAGGCTGAACCGCTTGCCAGGCGTACGTACTTAGTAAAGCGAGGATTCCTCCAAGAATGCCCAGAATGGCGGGAACCTGCAAGCCTGCTTCGGCGTAGGCCGCCGTCCTCTTGCAGCTGTTGACGACCCCTTCGCAGTCACACATGAACACATCTAGGGTGGTCACCTGGTCCTTGTTCTGGTTATCTGTGAGCTTAAGATTTATTTTGTAGTCACCCAACTCTAAGGTTTTCTTCGGCTTCAAAATTAGAGATTCATGGGCTGGAGGAAGCAACAAAAATAAATGATGGGACAAGGGGAGGGGAAAAAAACCTCATTCTAGAATAAAATTATTAGGGTCAAGAAAATTGGAGCTGCTTGGGTCGTAGATTACTGGCCCGTACGTTGCAGAGTCAGATACCATGAAGGGAAAGGGAACTTGGTGGAATGCCTCAAATGTAGAAGGGGCAAATGAACACACATCAAACAAAAGGGGTGACACGTGGAAGTGGAGAAGGGAATTTCAGAAGGGGGGAGGGCAGGAGCAGGGACGGGAGCAGGGAAAGCACCAGGTCAGAGCAACGTTTCTGAAGTAAGACTCCAGTCCCCACCTTGGTCATTGTACTCAATGGTCCAGTTGACACTTGCCCCGTGTGTTAGTTCTGCTGTGAAGGGAGATGTGTTGGGGGGGAGATCTGGATCAATGATGTTGATGACACGAGGCTGTGGATTCTTCTGACAGAAGTCCATATTTCGAGGTTCTGGTATGGGGCCATTGTCATTCACATCAGAGAGGATGAGGAGAAGGGTTCCCGTTCCAGTAGCAACTGGAGAACCTAAGAGAAAATACATAGTAAATGTCACAGCTCAAGAACATTCATGAAGCTCTACTGATTCCCATCAGACCAAATTCCAGTCTTGGCTTGGCTCTTTAGGGAGCCATCAGCTCTCCCCATCATGGGGCATCTTCACTTCAGATCCGGCTGCTCTCTGACATGCTTATTTCCTGCTTTGACAACAATTATTCAAATTAACCTCACACCAAGGACACCTCCTTCCCTCTTCTACACATACCTTTATGCACTCATTAAATTTTTTTAAAAGTTTTTATTTATTCATTTGACAGAGAGAGAGCGAGCACACAAGCTGGAGGAGAGCCTGCGGGAGAGGGAGAAGCAGGCTCCCTGCTGAGCAAGGAATCCAATGCGGGGCTCAATGCCAGGACCCTGGGATCATAACCCGAGCCGAAGGCAGTTGTTTAACCGACTGAGTCACCCAGGCGCCCCTGCACCCATTAAATTTTAACCACTCCAAGAATTTCTCATTGCCCCCCCCCACCAATTCTCCCTTTTCAGAACTTCTATGGCTTGAAGGTCATTATCAAAGGGCTGAGCTTTCTAAATTGCTGCAAGTTGCTTTTCAAAAACAAAAACAGACTTGGACATTTCTGTGTACATTTCTTTTACATTGTGATATAGCACCTAGCATACGGGGGTTGATAAAATAGACACTCAAGTATTACCATCAATATTAGTTCACTATAGAGAAAAACACAGGACTCTTATCTCAAACCTGTAAAGAGTTATGCCTGGGTAGCCAGACTGTGATTATTTTTTTTTACCCTTTAAAAAAATCGTGGTTAAAACAAACCATGCAGCATATAATTTACCATCTCAAACATTTTGAAGTTCATTTTACATTTTAGGTTCAACAGTGTTAAGTATATTCACATTATCGTGGAACAGATCTCCAGAACCTTGTCATCTTGTAAAACTGAAACTCTGTACCCATTAGACAACTCCCCACTTCCCTTTCCCTCCCAGCCCCTGGTTACCACCATTCTATTTTGTCTCTATGAATCCGACTGCTTTCTTACCTTAAGTGGGACCATACAGTATTTGCCTTTTTGTGACATGGCTTTTATTCAGTATAATGCCCCCAAGATTTATCCATGTTTGAACGTGTGACAGGATTCCCTTCCTTTTTTTAAGGTTTAATAATATTCCATTGTATGCATATGCCATATTTTATGTTTAAATCTTTTTTTACCTTATCATGTGAATTAAAAACAAATAGGAGGTGTCATTTAAAATTTTTTCTAATTAAAAAAGAAGCTAACAGGGTGCCTGGGTGGCTCAGTTGGTTAGGCGACTGCCTTCGGCTCAGGTGAGGATCCTGGGGTCCTGGGATCAAGTCCCACGTCGGGCTCCCCCTGCTCTGTGGGGAGCCTGCTTCTCCCTCTGCCTCTGCCTGCCACTCCCCCCTGCTTGTGCTCGTGCGCTCTCTGTTTCTCTGGGTCAAATAAATAAATAAAATCTTAAAAAAAATACAAATAAAATAAAAAAGAAGCTAACACATTTTCTACGAAACCTCATTCTCCTTCTTCTTAGACCTTACATTAAAAAGTATTGAGTCGGGGCGCCTGGGTGGCTCAGTTGTTAAGCGTCTGCCTTCGGCTCAGGTCATGATCCCAGGGTCCTAGGATCGAGCCCCACATCGGGCTCCCTGCTCAGCGGGAAGCCTGCTTCTCCCTCTCCCACTCCCCCTGCTTGTGTTCCCTCTCTCGCTGTGTCTCTATCTGTCAAATAAATAAATAAAATCTTAAAAAAAAAAAAAAGTATTGAGTCATGCACAAAGGAACACTTAAAGGAATCATTCAGCACCATCACACCTGAGCCATGATTATCAGGTCAGGCATCGGCAAACTAAGGCCTTCCAGGCAAATGAGGAAGCAGTTGTGCCCATTCCCCCCTTTACAGATCGTCTATGGCTGCTTCTAGGCTGCAAAAGCCATCAAGATCACATGGCCTATAGATACTAAAATACTTACTCCCTGGCCCTTCCTTCACAGAAAGTTTGCCAAGGCACGTTCAGGAGCCATTTCCTCCACTTACTTCCAGGCCAGGCTGGAGAGTTTCCATGTAGCAGCTGGCCAGTGCGGCTGAAGCCATGGGCTAGCTTTTCCCTTCAGACAAAAGCATTCTGCGAATGGGACCCCATCATGGCCTTACTTGCGTCGCTCTCTGCTTTTAACCTGCTAACTCCTAAATACAGCTCCAGGAGCAGGCTTCAGATTCTAACTGAAGAGGCCAGGCTCATCCTTCCCCAGCACCATCACAATGCGATGGAGGGCCACCTGTCCAGCCCCATCATGGCCTTACCTGCCTTGCTGTGTTTTCTAGATTGTCAAGTCTGGCATTACTACCTCAGGAAGCTGGAGAGTTAGCGAGGGAAATAGAATCCATCACAAGCCCAGGAAGCAAGCAGTTTCTAACAGTAATTCTGTTTCTAAATATCCAGCCAAGGGAAATAGTTGCACACAGAGGCATGGACAAGGATGTTTCCTTATCAAACTCATGGCAATAATGAACAGGTAGACACCATCCCAGTGCTCTTTAATGCGTGAACGATTCAAGTATGCTATAACCAGATAACATTATTTTATTATGAAGAGGTAGATTTATAAGGTGCCAAAGTAGATCTGTGTCTTTAAAACATATTATAAATAATAGCAAATAAATTAAAACTTTAATTTAAATCAACATGTATGAAACAATGGTTTTTATTATAAAAACAAAACCAGGCTGTAAACTAGATTGTGGCTTTATAATAAACTCTATTTCTATATGCATATAAATGTATTCAAATACACAAGAGCAGTCTGGAAGGAGCCACATTTCACTACTAATGATGAGGATAAAAATTATGATAGTCCTTGTAGAGCAGGCACTCTTCTAGGGCACTTTTACATAAACAAACTCATTCAAAATCCAGACGGGGTATTATCATTTTGTCAGACAGAGGAACTAAGGGACATAAGCTTTAGTCCGAAGATCTAGACCCAGGCAGTCTGGCTCCCGTGGGGAAGGAGTCGGTTCAGGTATAAAGAGCTTCTGCTTGACCTAATTACTTGTACTTTCGAAAATTGCACGCTTTAAGAATACAAGAAAAAGAATGAACTCCTGCCTCTCAAAGAAGGGTAGGGGGCGATGAAGCACGCTAGCCAGACAGGTGAGACAGCAAAAGTCACATACTAAGGGCACCCTTACCCGTATCAATGGCTATAATGAGGGCCTCGTACGTGCTGTTCTTCACATGCTCCGTGTCCTCTCTGTCCAGCTCAGCCCGAGTGAAAATGGCACCAGATTCTGGATTAATCTCCAGCCAATTGGCAGCATCCCTCCAAATCCGATACCTGAAATGGCACAAGCTCTGGCTTAGAATAGTACAGCAAACGGCACATGGCTGAAGAAGGCTAAGGTTCCTCTTTGTTGATTGATCAGATCTACAGCAGAGTATGACCATCCATGTCCCCTTCACCTGGATTCACCCACCGGGTAAACCCTTTAAGAGTGAGTTGCAGACACCATGTTCTTTTACTCAGAAATACTTCAGCCCATGTTATCCCCTAAGAACAGAGGCATTTTCTGAGGGAGAGAGAGAAGCAGGCTTCCCGTGGAGCAGGGAGCCGGATGCGCGGCTCGATCCTAGGACCCCGAGATCATGACCTGAGCCGAAGGCAGACGCTTAACAACTGAGCCACCCAGGTGCCCCATGGCATGTATTTAAATTGTCAATTTCCACAAAACTGTCCTCCAGAACATCCCTGCCCAGATTCTGGATCCCTCCAGAATTAGACATCATGTTTCCCTAATTTGGAACTGGTCCTCAGCCTTTCTTTTCTTTCTCAACACTTTTTGGAAAAGTGTAGGCCAGGGGCGCCTGAGTGGGGCATTCGGTTAAGCACCTGACTCTTGGTTTCTGCTCAGGTCATGATGGGTCTTGAGATCAAGCCCTACATCGGGCTCTATACTCAGCATGGAGTCTGCTTGAGGTTTTTTCTCCCTCTCCCTCTGCTCCTCCCCCGAGCTCGCCCTCTCTTTCCCTGAAATAAGTAAATAAATCTTAAAAAAAAAAAAAAAAGGTAAAGTGCAGTTTACTTGTTTTGTAGAAAGCCCCTCAATTTGGGTTGTCTGATTATTCCCTCCTAAGTAGTTTTGTGGTTTTTATTTTTTATTTTTTTGAAGATTTTATTTATTTGAGACAGAGAGAGGAGCAGGGAAGCAGAGGGAGAAGGAGAAGCAGACTCCCCACGGAGCAGGGAGCCCAATACGGTACTCGATCCCAGGACCCTGAAATCATGATCTGAGCCAAAGGCAGACGCTTAAGCAATTGAGCACCTTGGCGCCCCTCCCTCCGAAGTAGTTTCAAGTTATGCAAAGGAAGGGGAAGCAAGAACAGTGTGGAGGTGATGTGTGTCCTCAGTGTATCATTCGCATTAGGAGGCACATGACGGCTGTTCTTTTCATGGTGATATTCACTTCAATCACTTGGTAAGGGCACAGGCAACCAGATCTCTTTAAAGCAAAAGTTCCTTTTTTTCTCTTGGTAATTAATCTATGACCTGAGGGGAGAAAATGTGACAATATCCTGTTCACCAACTGACTTAAATCCAAGAGATTTAACATCTACGGACAATTCTTCCCTGAAGCAATGAATACTATGACCCTATGTGTTTTTAAAAGCAAAACTCTTTCAGACCAGCTCCCCAAGGGGTACAGTAGCTCTCAAATGGTGGCAACATACCACGCAGCACCCCCACCATGAGCACTATGAGGTTTGGGTTCACACAGTGGCCCGAGGGTGGGTTGTACTATTGGCCTTTGTTGGTAGGTGCCAGAGAGGCTCAAGTTCCTTCCTGTCTTACAGAGGAAGAAAAAAGTTTTACTCAAAAAATCCTGTTAAGCAACACCTTATTAGGAGGACCAGAAACATTCAATCCGAGGGAACAAAGGCATGAAAAACAAAGATAGGGGTGCCTGGGTGGCTCAGTTGGTTAAGCATCTGCCTGCGGCTCAGGTCATGATCTCAGGGTCCTGGGATCAAGCCCCGAGTTGGGTTCCCTGCTCCGAGGGGAATCTGCCTCTCCCTCTCCCTTTGCCCTCCCAGTACCATGTGCTCTGTATATATAAAATCTTTAAAAAGAAAAAGAAAAACAGAGATACAGTGCCCAGTCATCTGCCAAGGTCATGGGAAGACTCAGAAAAGGAAACAAATAACCTAAGGACGAAAGGGCCTTGGATACCCGTGGGTACATCCTCACCTCTTTACAAGTACAAAGCCATGAACCACATAGAGTGGTCTTTATTCCAGAGGTAAGGGCTTCAACACACACTAGTAAGACTTGGTCCCTGTACTTGCTCAAAGAGAAGTTTTTTTGTTTTTTTGTAAAGATTTTGTTTATTTGAGAGAGACAGAGAGAATGCAGAGGGAGTAGACTTTCTGCTGAGGAGAGAGCCTGATGCAGGGCTGGATCCCAGGACCCTGGGATCATGACCTGAACCGAAGGCAGACGCTTAACCAACTGAGCCACCCAGGTGTCCCTCAAAGAGAAGCTCTGAACTACCCATTTCACTACTGCAAGCTAAGATGTCAACCCACCCTTGAAACCATACACTCCAACACTTTATCACTGAACAAAAACCCTACAATACTGTCTTCGGTTTTCACTCTACTTTTCAAGTTTGATTATAAACACATCTTACCAGGGGTGCCTGAATGGCTCAGTCGGTTAAGCATCTGACTTTTGATCTTAACTCAGGTCTTCATCTCAGAGTCATGGGTTCAAATCCCACCTCGGGCTCTCTGCTTGAAATTCTCTCTCCCCTTTCTCCAGCCCCTCCTCCATTGCACTTTCTCTCTAAAATAAATATATCTTTTTTTAAAAAAGATTTTACTTATTTATTTGCGAGAGAGAAAGCATGAGAGGGGGGAGGGGCAGAGGGAGACTCCCTGCTGAGCAGGGAGCCTGATGCGGGACTCAATCCCGGGACTCCAGGATCATGCTGGACTACATTCTGTCCCACCTTTTGTTTTCTCCATAAAAACATTTCCTTAGTGGCACTGGGTGCGTGCTGCTGATCACATCAAGTAGCACATCATGTAGCACTGTCCTTGCCTTTTTTTTATTTTATTTAATAGTAAATGTTAAAAACAATCAGAAGGTTTTGGTGCTATGAGCCTCCATTTAAAATTTCCCCATCATCCTTGACCTAATGACTCAGTTCTAGCAGCCTTCAAGATCACTACCTAGCCCCCATGTTTAGTTCCTCCTCAACAGGGCACATGCGTGGTCCACAGGTATTCAGGAGCTTTTTCACTCAGGACAGAATCAGCATAAAAAAATTTCCAGAACAGGGGTGCCTGGGTAGTTCAGTCGGTTTAGCGGCTGCCTTCAGCTCAGGTCATAATCCTGGGGTCCTGGGATCGAGCCCCACATCGGGCTCCCTGCTCAGTGGGGAGTCTGCTTTTCCCTCTCCCCACTGCTCGTGCTCTCTCTCTCAAATATATAAAAACTTAAAAAAAAAAAATCCCCAGAATAACCTTACAAGTTGAAGTCACACTTAAACTCTTTTTGTTTGAAGTTTAATAAGTAAAAAGCATTGATGTTAAAGCAAACACCCCCCCCAAAACAGGAACACACTCAATTAGTAAACAAGATGCTACTCCAGATTTGTAGTTTTTTCTAAACAGTTCATTGTTTTTGTTTTTTTCAAGATTTTATTTATTTATTTGACAGAGACACAGCAAGAGAGGGAACACACGCAGGGGGAGTGGGAGAGGGAGAAGCAGGTTTCCTGCCAAGCAGGGAGCCCAATGTGGGGCTCGATCCCAGGACCCTGGGACCATGACCTGAGCCAAAGGCAGACGCCAAAGGACTGCGCCACCCAGGCACCACTAAATAGTTCATTGTTACAGTTTCCTCTAGAGTAGATGTTAAGAGGTCAGAACCTCTCTGAGAAGAGGAAGCAGGCACATTGGCCAAGCCCTGTTACCCCTGGAAATCACACCATTACTAACAAGACACGTGCGTCAAGTTAGGATTTGTGCTCTACTTGTTCTTCCCTAGTCAAATCCAGCCTCAAAAGATGAAGGACATTATTTGTCATACATGGTCATGGGGTGTTGCTGTTGGTTTGCTCATGTGTTTTCAATATGTGTGGGTGTGATTTAGACTACAGAGGCGCCTTCCAGTTTAAAAGGAGAGAAAATAGTGAGCTCCTTATAACACACCATGTATGTCAATTAAAACCACATTCCTGCCTCACTGCATGAACCCAAAGAGAGGAAAGCACAGTAAATATAGAATGGCTGGCTATAGAAGAAATGGAAAAGATGTGGGGAATGTGGCGGGGGGGAGCCAAACAAGAAAAGGGTCTTGCACAGACAATGATAAAATGCTATGAACTAAATATTTTACACACACACACACACACACACACACACACACACACCCCAGCTACTGCAAGACTGTTGAAAAATCCTTATACTTACATTATCCTCTGTCCCATAAAACTATCTGGATCCGTGGCAGTGTAGGATGTGATTTCCAGGCCCACACCAAAGTCTTCAGGTATTTCCACTGTCTTTGGACAAGGCACAAAGACGGGGGCTTCATTCACATCCTCCACGTCCACAGTGACGGTGGCTGTGGAGGTGGAGAGAATGACCTCAAATGGGGCTACATTCACCACGGTCACGTACAGAATATACTGCTGCTTGGCCTCGAAATCCAAGCCCTAAGGAGCAAAGAAGAAAGGAGTTAAAAAAATATATTTTATGTTAGTATAAAAAAAAAAAAAAGATTACATCCTTAACTATTGCTGTTGACCAGCAATATCTTCATGGTTCTCCAATCTAGCTGTGTTAGGAAGAAGTAACTTGGGAAGTTCTGAAGAAAATGAAGGCCTGCACCCTAACCCAGCAAACAATAATCTCTGGGGGTGGGGCCTGGCCGTGGATGTTTTTCAAAAGCTAACAGGCAACCATATTCAAGACGAGAACCCTAGCAGAAGAATAAAAATGAGCTATGTACGTGAAGCCTCAAACAGCAAAACCCAGCAAACAAACACTAGTACCTTAAGTCTTTTATTATCCAAGACCAGTAAGAATGTTGATATACCATGTGACGTGTTGTCCATGTGACAGCAGATGGACAGAAGACCCTGCTTCTGACCACACCGATCTCAAGTTTAGTGACAACATGAAGTTCAGAATCAGCCAACAAGGTCAGAGCCCAGGTGAGCCATTTCCTAGCTGTGTGGTTCAGGCAAATTAACTTCTGGATCTGTTTCCACACCCAAATACATAGGAAAAGGAACTGCTTCATAGAGTTGCTGTAAGGAATAAACTGGGAACTTTTATGATGGACTTTGTGTACGGTAGGGGCTCATTTTACTGGCTTCTTTCTTTTGTTGGTAGCATAGAAAATGTTGACATCCAATATTCAGTGGGAGATAAGGTTATGCAGTAAGTGATGCAAGGATGGATGGTTTTGCTCACTTGCTCAATAAGGAGGTCTAAGTTTGGGGGCTAATCCAGAGATCCACTAACTCTGACTAACTTCGACAAAGAAATCACCCAACTTCTTAGTTTTCAAGTTTCCAAGACATCTTTCAAAAAGTCATTTGTCCCACTTCTAAAATAATCCAGCAAAATGGCAGAGACCAGTAAGCCATTTTTCCTCTCATTTGCAAAATGGATATGGGGCAAATGTTTCAGGGAGAAAGTCTTTTAAAACAGATGGTACTTTCTTTCTCCTCAATTTCAAGAAGCTGCGTAGGAGCGTCTCACATGTGCCTAAAGAGTTGCTGCAAACCCCAAATGGCCCACCAGAACCTGGGAAAGCTGCCCACCCCTAGCCCACCAATGCCATGCTAATCTACATCTTAGAAGACACCAAGGGACAAGGGAGTGGGCAGCTAGCTGAGATGTCGGTTTCTGCATCTTGCCAGGCACCATACAAACCTTAGCTGTTTTCAAAATGCCGTCGTTGGTTACTGGGTCTGTGGTGACAACAAATTGCTCATTGTTATTGTTCAATATGGTGTACACAGCCTGCCATGCTGGGGTATTGGGGACATCGTCATCAGTCACTTTGAGTACGGTGATTTCAACGTTAGCCTTGTTCTCAGGCACCTGCCCCTGGTACTAAAGAGGAAAGGAAAAGATGGGTCACTTATGACATCCTGAGACCTAATAGATGAGCCAGGTCGATAAGGGCTAAAGAAATCCTTTCTGAGCCCAAGATTCAAGGAGAGTCTTGGAGGAAGTACCCATTCCACCAGTAGAGCCCCTATTTCCTGTTGGGGGAGCAGCCAATACTACTCAAGATGCATCATCCTTCAAGACTACCTGAGTTGGCTTTTTAAGGACCTGGCTACCTGAGCCCCTCAGCACACTCTGGCCCAGTTGCTGACTGTGATCTTAATCAAACTCAAGACACTGTGGCTTATCCATCATTCCCTCTTCTTCCATCATTCCCAGTGGTACCAATGATTTCCATAAAACAGAAGTCTGGTCAGTATAGTCCTCTGCTTAAAACCCTTGATGATGTCCCCTTGCACTCAGGATAAATTCTAAAATTCTTTCCTCCATCTACAAGGTCCTGTAGGACCCAACCTCCTTTGGTTCACTACACAGACTGTTTTTCAGTTCTTGAAAACTTTTTATTGATTCAGAGCATTTTGCATATGGTGATCCCTCTGCCTAGAACACTCTTCCACTGTCCCCTGTCCCACATTTGACAACCTCCTTTCAGGTCTTATTTTTTTTATCCTGGTTATTTTGTATTTTATTAGACTGATGTACCTTTCACCATTTCTTGAGACGTAAAGCGAACAATATTGAAGGGAGTAAAGCCATCCACAAATTTACTGAGTAAACTAGAAAGGTACGTAAAACTTTGGGCTGGAATCGAGGGAAAAACCTGTTCTGAGCTGAAGGGAGGTCCTTGGTTTCGAACAAAAATCTCCTAAAGGCTCTACTAAGACAAGGGTCAGTTTATAGAAAAACTACGAATTGCACAGAAGCCCATTAGGCAAAAAAAATGGGCAGGATAGAAGGCCATGGGCTGTGGGGGCAGCCGGTCTGTGGCAGGGATGGCTGGGCTAGAGACTGCAGTCCAGGTCCAGGACCTGCAGGTAAGGAGCAGGCTGGAAGTAGGCTAGATGCAGAGATCAGGGCGTTCACCCAAAGCGCAGGCTTTCTACTTGGCCTCTAGAATGCTGATGCAGAGGCCTCAGACAAGGCCTTTCATGTCTTACTATAAATGTTCTAGGCTTTGTGAAGCCTTCTTGTACTCACAATACCTGGGTTAGGGGGGCAGACACGGCTAACTGCCTAGTAAATAACCACTCGCCCCTTCTTCACGAACTATATTGTTGGGGGCAACAATGTGCCCAAACAAAATATTTTATTTCTGGTCATCTTCTAAGACAGCAGTTGCTAATAAGAGGTTAAGGAAACTTGTGGGAGGAGTCTGCACAGAAGTGAGAGGCCTTGACTGAGCAGCAATGCCTTTTGCTCCCCATGCCCTTGCCTCCTTCCTGAAGGAAGCACAGGGGCCACCGAGGATCGAAGCCATGCACCAGTGATGGTGGGACAGCAAGACGGAGGAGGTTCCGTTAACAGTGTAGATACTCTAGCTCTAGGTTTTTTGTGACACGAGAGAAAGTTTACCCTATTTGTTTAAGGCAGAGTCAAATCTCTGTTACTAACCACTGAGCTTATTTCTAACGAACATATTAAGATTTATTAAGAGCTTTTTCGTGTAACTTTTAATACCTTCTCATCTTCTTTTAATATAATTGTACACAATAATTTGTACAGGTTGTCAAAACATCTCCCTAGCTAGACTATCAACTCCATTGAGAGCAGAATCTTTGTCTTGTTGTGATAATATCTCCAGTGTATAACACAATTCCTGTGTGATAAACTTAGAAAGTATTTGCTCAGTGAATAAACAAAACCTGGTAAGATTTGCTACCAAGATGTACAACATGAGGACATGAATTCAAAAGGTGCCTTTAAAAACAAAACAAAACAAAAAACCCTACTCATCTCTGCACCCAACATGGGGCTTGAACTCACAACCCCAAGATCAAGAGGCGCATGCTTCACGGACTGAGCCAGCCAGGCACCCATAGGTGCCATTTACAACTCTGCAAACCTGTGTCAGTAGGGCCTGTGCTGAGGATGACAGATAAGATTGGCATCCCAATTGGCTTGCTTCTTTAAAGCTCGCTAGTATGGGGCAAGTTTTCAAAGGGTTCACCCATGAGCAGTTGCGAAACAACAGAGGCCTTTCTTTGGAAACCGTCCAGGGGTCTGCAGAATTACCGTGGTGGGTTTGAAGACGGGGGGGTTATCGTTGATGTCAGTGACTGTGATCACAGCTGTTGCGGTGGTACTTAAGCCTTCACCTTGCAGGTCAGCAGCCTCAACCACCAGGCTGTATGTGGGAATACTCTGCAGAGATCAAACACATGTGAGTCAGGACCAACAGCCACATCAAGCCCAGCCCAGAGCATGGGAACGGTTTATTTGATCATCTGCTTCAATGCCAGCCTGCTTTCTAGGTACAAAACCTCTAGAGAGCTGTTTAGATGCAAAGCTCAGACCATAAACACAGTACGTGGCAACCGGCCTCAGAAGAGTTTTACATTGTCCATGTGATTTAGCTGATGTCTATTTGCCCTCAACAGCCTCAAGACCCTCTTCACCCCTGACCTCCCGGTCCAGCCCGGTGGTGAGCACGCTGATAACTCCTTTGTCCTTGTTGATAGTGAACATCATGCCGTTAGGCAGGAGGGGCTCTTGGGTGACGATGCGGTAAGCAATGGCGGCGTTGTAGGTGTTCTCATCGTCATCCGCATCTGTGGCTGTGACCTGCATCACGGAGGTGCCTGCAAGTGCCGAGGGAGAGAAAGATTCAGTTAAGCTGCACTTTGGATTCTGGTCAACATGGCTGTCCAGAGTGTTAAAGGAGGAGCCCCAGGAAATGGTACCATGTTATGGCTCCTCCATTCTCTAATTTCCAAAATTTTTACCAAAATGGTAGGGGAGGAAGAAAGCATTCCACCCCCTGAGCAGTGTTCCAAGGACTTGGCTTTTCCAACAATTTTGGATGGAGGCTGGAGGTGAGGAGGATGGAGAATAAATAAACTGAAACCCTGTGCCTTGTCTCCCATCCCGAGTGAATGAGGTGGAAAAGAGGAAAAAATCCCACCAATATCCACAACTGGCTTCTCAGGCCCAGCTTCATCACAGAGAATGGTCATTTGCGATCACAGCCTTCAAGGTGGCAGAGAATACTTATAGTACCTCTGACTGTCAAAGGGCCAGTGCCCACGACATCGACAATTCCTTACGGCTCCACGGGAAAAGGACAAATAGCCCAAGGGGAAAAGGAGCAAAAGACGTGAAGAGACAAGTCATAAAGAAGAAACCCAGATGGCCAGCCAACATAGAAAATGTTTATTAGCCCACTAATAAATCAGGGAAAGGCCATTTAAAATTGTACGAGATACAACTGCACAATCAACAAAGCTAAAATGTCTTAACAATTCTAGGATATTGACTGCTGGTAGGAGCGTTAAGTGGTTCAACCACTTTGGAAAGCAGCCTGTCACCATGTGGACACACTGAGTAGTATAGTAGTATACATACCGTATGTTACCGAGCAAGCTGCCCTCACAGATATACACCCTAGAAAAGCCTTCTGTGTACACATCAGGTAATATATTAAAAAAATGTTCTGAGAACACTACTTCTAATAACAAGAAACTGAAACAAACTCAATTCCCATCAACAGAGGAATAAAGTGCTTTATATAAATATAAAAATACTGAATACGATGCAGCAATGAGAACAAATGAATGACCTTGGGCTGCTATGGGCACCAACATGAAGAACTTTTATGTACATAAAGCTGAGTGAGAGAAGCACACCAGAAATACACGTGAGGTGTGATTCCACGTGTACAAAGTTTGAAAACATGCAAAAAAACCCGGATATTACTGAGGGGTAAATATACACATGATAAAGGAAAGCAAAGGAATGATTGCCAAAGTCAGGGCAGTGGCTACATTTACAGGGAAGAAAAAAGAATGTGTTCAGGAATGGCAAAGATCTGTTTCTTAATCAGGGAAGGTTCTTAAACTGCTCCTTTTTGGGAGGTGGGGGTGGGAGGGTGGTGAGCTCTATGCCCAATGTGGGGCTTGAACCCACAGCCCCAAGATCAAGAGTCGCATGCTCTACTGACTGAGCCACCCAGGCACCCTTCTTAAACTTTTTTTTTTTAAGATTATTTACTGATTTACTTTATTTATTATTTATTTATCTGACAGAGTGAGAAGAGAGCACAAGCAGGGGGAGCAGCAGAGGGAGAGGGAGAAGTAGGCTCCCTGCTGAGCAGGAAGCCCGACGCAGGGCTTGATTCCAGGACTCCTATTTTATAATACACATTTCTGTAGAATGGATGTTTTACACACACACACACACACACACACTCTCTCTCTCTCTCTCACTGGCTTCCAAAGAAGTTCTGTTCCTAGGAAGGACCTGACCCCAAACACAAGTCCCAACACTTTGAGGTCCAAAGAATCTAAGTGTCCTTCTGGGTATTCAGCTCTTCGAGACTGGGCATACCTGGAAGAGCACCTTCCATGACAGATCCTTCAAAGACCTGCTGGGTGAACTCGGGCTTGTTGTCATTCTGATCTGTCACCGTGATCACGATCTCCATTGGGTCTTCCACTGCATTCCCATTAGAAGACACGGCGTGAGAGTAGAGCTGTAACAGCCAAGCGAGGGTTACTTGGGCCCCAAGAAGGAGGAAGAAATGCGAGAAGTCGTATGACTAGAACTCCAGCTGGCCTCCACTCCCTCCCACTCTCCAAGACCCAAGGATGGACAGCCCCCCGCCCCCCGCAGAGAACTTTTCTCACACATGTGAGAACATGTGCTGCTGCTTCAGGGATGTCATGACACTGGTTGAGGTCATGATATGTAAAGACTCATGGGCTGCAGAACACACCCACCAGGTGAGAGCTCCCATTTCCCACAGGAGGGCTGGGGAGCCAGGCCTAAAACATTCTTGTTCCTAGCAGGGTAAAATTTCCTCTGTTGGCTGTTCTAGTCGAGTGTGTCTCCCAGATTTTTCTGCATTTTGGCCTCAATGCATTACCCCCCCACCAGCTCTGCAAGCTCACACTGCTACCAAGGCCCAGGAATGGCTTTTGCTTCCCAACATCATAAATGGCCTCTTCCTCTGGGTCAGGGACTTTCAGCCCCAAGAGTAAGTTGTTATCTTGGGTCTAAACTCATGTATGATCCTAAGGTTTCTCCTTTCTTTATTCCCAATGGGGGAAAAAAATCAACACCCCTTCCCCTATTTTTCCAGATTCTCCTGTCATCTCCCCTTGTCAACAGGTGTAGAGGTATCCAATTAAGCCTCACATGTCCAGAGCATCTGACCTAGGGATCCAACATGGGTTGACCAAAAAATTTTGGAAGGATATGACCCCCTATTAGCATGCTTCTGAGAGATACTCACAATGTACTTGGCAATTTGTTCTCTATCCAGAGGCTCTGTCACCTTCAGCCATCCTGTTTCTCTTTCAATAACAAACACACCAACAGGAGGTGTGTCAGCTCCTTGGCCAGTGATGCTGTAGAAAACCTTGATTTCTTTGTCCCTGTTAGATTTGATCTGAAGACCAAACAGAAACAAATAGAATTATCAAGGAAGGATCCAGACATTGGGGCTTTCCCCCCTTTTTCATCTAGGTCCTTCTCTGCCAAACTGCTCCCAGAGAAATAGAAAACTTCCTTCTCTACCTGAACCAGATTTTTAGGAAATGGGCCTTTCTCATTTTCAGGGCAGCTGATAGGAGGGATAACCCAGTCTCTCTTCTGTCTTCTAAGACCATGCTGGGAGTTGGGAAACATGAGCACTTCTGTCTGGGCTTCAGAGAGAGCGTCCTAAAAGGAAAGGAGATGAAGAACAAAATCAGGTAATTCAGGATAGTTAATACAGGCCAAACAGTCCCACCTAACCAGCCAGCATCTCCAGCCTTCTTGGGGGCCGGCGATGCTTTTAATTTAACAACGAAACACAACCCAATGAACTTCTCTGCCATATAATAAAGATGGTGTTCCCTTCTGATCCTTCTAATGTCCAGAGTTCAAGTAATCATTATGTATACACAATTATACGTTTGAGGGTTAAGTATTATTTTGCAAATTATTTCAAGCCTAAATATATTATACCTGTCATTTTTAGTAGAACATTACACCCTGATGATTTAATATGAGCTTATTCAACAACAGGATATGCAAGCGTTTCAATTTTCTTTTATGTTTTTCCTAGGGGCTTAGGTCCCCAAAGTGGAGCTCTCAGCCAAGATGAGTTAAGCTTTAGGAATTGGTACTAAGAACTACTTTGTGATCAATACAAATTCTTTAATCTCATTGTGTTGTTTTATCTGTTTGATTTCCATTTGTTCTAACAGAAGCTGTTGGGATGGGAACCAAAAACACCCTTTGAGATTTGTATTGAATGGTTTTCATGTGTGATAAAGATAATTTTATGCACACACAGGGAAATAAGATAGTGAAGATGGAAGAAAAATACCCTCCAAATTGTTTAAGTGCTTTAAAGTGATTAGCGGTAATACATGAAGGTTCTAGAGGGCAGTTCCATCTCCCACTCCCCACATAATCACTGATCACGGCTTGTCAAAGGCGATTCAAGCACTATTTCCTGACTTTTCAGATTTGATTCAAAATGCCTAAAATGCGGCCAGGCTCACGACTTCCCCCTGGGGCGGCAGCTCCCCTGCAAGACTATACCGACCCTGGCTGCTGGAGGAGCAGAGACCAGCAGGTCCTACCCCCCCCAACAGCCCCCCCGGGGCCAACTACCCACCCTCTTGGCCAGAACAGATGCAGCCACAGGTCCCACCACTCCATTACTAAGAGTTCATGCCCCCTGGTTCCTGCATGCCAAACCAAAGAGGGGGAGAAGGTCATGGCCCTGGAAAAGGACTGCCACAAACACTTGTGATTATGCGGGCTGCAGCAAAACCTCCACGAAGAATCCTCACCTCAAGGTACAACTGCGAACCCACAGAGGTGAGAGGCCCTCCCACTGTGACTGGGACGGCTGTGGGTGGAAATGCGCCCGCTCCGACCAACTGACCAGACACTAGGGCAAAACACAACGGGAACCGCACCCCCTCCAGCGCCAGAAGTCCCACCCGGCCTTCTCCAGGTCGGACCACCTCGCCTAACACATGAAGAGAAACTGTTAAAGCACAAAACAGTGGATATAACCTACCCTGCCAGAAGTGAATTCAGTGTTGATTTTATTTTTTATTTTTTTTACTTTTCACACTATCTCCCCAACTCCCCCCACCGGGGCGGGGGGAGGTGGTGAGGGGAGGAACCCAGCCAGAAAGCACTATAATCATGGTCAAGTTCCCAACAGCCCAACTTGTGAATTGGTAATCAGGAGACACAAGGAAACCAGAAGACAAATCAAAGAACCCATGGGGTCTGTGAGTGGATCTTCTGTCATTCCAATGTTAAATCCAACTTGAATATTCCTGCACTTACAAAATACCAAGGGGGTGACTGGAAGGTGTGGCTATCAGGGTATAAATTAGAGCCATGAGTTGGGGGGTGGGGAAGACCAGAATTCCCTTGAACTGTGTTTAGATGCAATATAAGTATAAAGATCACCTTGTATTCTCTTTGCCTTCTAAAACCCATTATTATGATATTAGAAGAAGAGGAAGAAATTCAGGTACAGAAAATGGGTTTTTATTTTTATTTTTTTAAAGATTTTATTTATTTATTTGACAGAGAGAGACACAGCGAGAGAAGGAACACAAGCAGGGGGAGTGGGAGAGGGAGAAGCAGGCCTCCCGCGGAGCAGGGAGCCCAATGTGGGGCTCGATCCCAGGACCCTGGGATCGTGACCTGAGCCAAAGGCAGACGCTTAACAACTGAGCCACCCAGGCGCCCCAGAAAATGGGTTTTTAATAACCTAAACGATGGTGCTCGGTGAGTCTTGGTTCTAAAGGTACCAAATGAGGAAGCTAAAGTTCTCAAACTGCTTCATACTTTGACAAGGAAAATCTATTTTTGTCTTCCGATCTACATTTATGACCTAAGTCAGGTAAATACACCTGGTTTGCTTCTTTAACATTTTTATGCAGACCGTCTGTTATGCACTGTGGTTTCAGATATACAATAATTTGTACAATGGTTTATTCCCAAGTATGCCTTAAGCAGAACAAATGTTTTTTTCTATATAGGTCCTTGCCTTAATAAATATGTAATATATATTATGAAAAATGCACAAGATGGACATAAGACAAGATATCATTACAGAATCCTTCCCAGTATTGCATTCCTGCATATCGGTTACACACACACCTGGGCTCCTAATGACTGTGGGGTCTCCATACTAGCTACAACTTACCCTTGAGTTTCTTTAACTTGACAGAGAAATACTCTTTTGCATAAACCACTGTCATTCACAGTTTTCTATACTATGTGTTTGAACTTAATCATGATACAACAAAAATGAAGGCAGGGGCAAAATTGGCAGAAGTAGGGAGGAAAAGTTTGAAAAACCAAGCTCAAATCTTGTCTTTTGGTCCTGAGAGCCTTCCACACACAGTTGTCCAGCAAGAACTCACCATGCTGAATTTACATAAATAATGGAATCAGTCGGAGACTTGAGTCAGGAAGTTATGTTAACACACTTCTACTACGTTCTTCATTTTTCTGGTCTATCCAATTACACCGGGGGAAAAGAATAGATGTATCAGGACTATTAAGTTCCTGCAACCTCAACAATCTTTGGGCAGAAAAACAGGAGACAGCCTGAAAGACCTTGGTACTTCCAACATGTTCCGTATTTTTAAGGCAGTACCAGGATACAACTAGAACAGCCTCCAGAGAGACATTTTGGTAGGAAGCACCATGGGAACAGTTGAGAAACTAGCAAAGGTGTCTGGCTTGGGTAACAATACCCAGAAACATTCTTGCCAAGAACTGGACAGACATATATCCTTTCATTCATGGCCAATTCACCCTTCTGTCCATTCAATATTTACAGGGCTCCTGGTGTGTGCCACGCACTAAGAATACAATGGGGAAGTATCTTGCGCAGATTACAGTCCAACAGAACTAAAGCTTCCCATTGATTCTTCTCCTCCCATCCCAAGACCCTCGCCCCACTAGAAACACAAAGAGTAAAATAAAACAGGGGGGGTGGGGATAGAGAAATATGTTAACTAAATTTTAAATTAAAATAATAAAAAGAGTAAAATAAAATGATCAGAGAATTGATCTCTTGTTCATTCTTCCTCCAAGACGACAATTAACAACTGCTGAGTACTTACTGCATGCCTAACACAGTTGCAGCATTTCACATGTATTAATTCATGCAGTCATTATTTTCTCAATGTTATAGGTAACCTCTCTCTGCTTGAAATTCCTTAAATGAACTCTCCCACAGCTACTCGGGTAGCAAGTGGTAGGACTATGATTCAATCCCAGACAGCGTCCACGCTCTTACCCACTATTCTTTATTACCGACAGAAAATGAAGATATTAACACTTTGCCATCATTCCACAGGATCCCTCCCCACCCAAACACAAAAAAATTCCCAGCAAGAATTAGTTCAATTAGACCAATGGTTCTCAAGTAGGGAGTGATTCCGCAACACCCCCCCTCCCCCAGCAGTTGCCATTGGCCATGTCTGGAAACATTTTTGGTTGTGATGACTAGGAGAGTGCTACTGGTATCTGTCTAGTGGGCTAAAGCCAGAGAGGCTGCTAAACATCACAACAACAACAACAACAAACTATCCAGCCCCAAATGTGAAAGGTGCCAAGGGTAGAGCACTCAGATTAGGCAAAAGACTTAAACCAACAGTGAACTTTCAAGAAACACTGCAACATACATGACGGCGGCGGTGGTGGTGGTGCTCGGCTGCCTTCAGTATAACTCTGGTGGAGAGCTTCCTGCGGCTGGAGTCCCAGGCATGGACTAGAAAATTCATCTCCGGTTTATGAAGGTGGAGAGGCCGCTTGACTGCAACCACACCATCTGTGCTCACTTTGAATCGTGTGTCATCAGCAATATAGGCTGTCCTTGGTTGACCGGTACATCCTTCAAAATTCACTGCAGGGCATAAATTAGTGATTAGGAAATGGGGCAGATTCAAGACAAGAGCATTCCTTCTCTCCAAAGTGAACTTGGGGGCACCTGGGTGGTTCAGTTGTTGGGCGTCTGCCTTCGGCTCAGGTCATGATCCCAGGGTCCCGAGATCGAGCCCCGCATCAGGCTCTCTGTTCAGCGGGGAATCTGCTTCTCCCTCTGCCCTTCACCTGCTTGTGCTCACTCTCGTGCGCGCACTCTCTCAAATAAATAAAATCTTAAAAAAAAAAAAAAAAACTTTGTTCACCCACCAAAAGCCTGACTCACACAAAACAGGCAGAAGCAAAACAAGCCAGAACAGAGAGATGGCAAAGTAGTCAATGTTATCAGGCTCTTCAGCATTCTAGGGGGACTGTTAATTGTGGTCTCTTTTTTTTTTTATCTACTTGTAAAGTGCAAACACTAACTTGTCTATAAAGTAACTTCTTTTCAAAAGCCAAAAAAGGGCCTCTCCTTCAGCTGGCTCTTGACAATATGAAAACAGACCACCAAGATAACAGAGACAGAATACTCAACTAAGTCCAAAAGTTAGAGACTACGGTACAGTGAGATGCTGCGGAGAGTCTACATTCAAATAATTGTTTATATTTCAAGAAACAGTGGCAGATAAGAGAGGCACATGGCATGATGGTTAAGAGTGGGCTCTGCGAGGAACTGGGTTCAAGTCCCAGCTCTGCTTATTATTAGCTTTGTGACCTTAGGCAAATTAACCTCCCTGTGCCTCAGTCTACCTAACTGTAGAATGAAGGTAACAAAGGCAACTACCTTGAGATGGAGATTCTCTTTCTCCCTCTAACCCTCCTCCCACTAGCATGGGCATATGCACTCTCTAAATAAAATCTTAAAAACAAAAAAAACGTTTAAAAACAAATGTAGCTTTGCTTAATCATTTATTCAACCCTCATGAGTATTCCACAAAAGACACTGATAACCGTAAATACTTGCTGAGTGCTGACTATGTGCTTTTTATCTAAGGCATACAGAGGTAATGCCTGCTTGCAATCTGACAGGGAAGAGAAACTGATCATTGTCGTTAGGTGAGATAATGAAAAGTTATCTTCAACCTGATGACACGGGGCAGCAAGATAAATGCAAAAGACGTAGAAGGACTACTTGGGTGGGGGAATGTTATGACCAATGACTTCGAAACTCTACTTCAAACTTTATAGCTATGGAGGTATTAAAACTTAACAACTACCAGGCGCCTGGGTGGCTCAGTTGGTTAAGCGACTGCCTTCGGCTCAGGTCATAATCCCGGAGTCCCGGGATCGAGTCCTGCATCGGGCTCCCTGCTCGGCAGGGAATCTGCTTCTCCCTCTGACCCAACCCCCTCTCATGCTCTCTCTCCCTCTCTCTCTCTCTCATTCTCTCAAATAAATAAATAACATTTAAAAAAAAAAAACTTAACAACTACCAATACCCAAAGCTGGAGATGTTGTGGTGAAAAATGTCTACACTAAACATCAGAATCCCAAAGGACCCAAGCTCCAGAGACTGTGCTGAGCTCTAAGGACAAACCTGTAAACAAGACAGACAATGCACCTGTTCTAACTGAGCTTACACTGTTGTGGAAAACATGGGCAAATACAGAAGCCAACCATTTTAACTAGTGACCAGTGCTAGGTATAAAGTAATTAAAGACAGTGATACAAGAGTGATGGGGGTGAGGGCACCTGGGTGGCTCAGTTGCTTAAGCATTCGGCTCTTGATCTCAGCTTTTTTTTTTTTTTTTAAGATTTTATTTATTTGAGAGAGAGAGAGTGAGTGGGGGAAGGAACAGAGGGAGAGGGACAAGCAGACTCCACCCTGAGCGTGGTGCCCAACACGGGTCTCGATCTCAGGACCCTGAGACCATGACCTGAACCAAAATCAAGAGGCAGAGGCTTAACCGACTGAGCCACCCAGGAGCCCCTCAGCTCAGGTCTTTATCTCAAGGTCATGAGTTCAAGCCCCACCTTGGGCTCCACACTGGGCATGGAGCCTACTTAAAAGAAAAAAAAAAAAAGTGATGGGGCAAGGGGGATTCAGAAAGGTATGGCTCATACTGGATGGTGAGAACAGGCCTCCCAAGGTGGAGGTGGTGGAGCTGAGACCTGAGGGGCCAAGTCTTGCAGAAGCCTGGCTCAAGAGCCAACCAGCAGAGGGAACAGCCGATTCACCAAAAGTTATTCTGGGAAACTCTCAAGGTGGCCTGTTTTCACCCCTTTCAAATACTTGCCCTTCATTTCTTCAGTGGAATTTCTATTTTGTCCAATTGATCTTTTATAAAAATTCCTGCTCTTGAATCTATTTTTACACGGCTAGACACCTCTACATTCATAAATATTGGGTCTCTGCCACAAAGCCCTAAATCCATCTTCCATACCTGGGCTGCAGTTTTCAGTTTCTTCCACCAGGGGCCACCCTTGCAAACGTTTCTGAAACCAACAGCCCCACCCTTGCCAGAGAAGCCAGTGACTGAGGTGGGACGGTGAACAGCACCATGATCATCCCCTTTTGAAGACTCAGGCTTAATTAAAGAGCTTAAGAAATTTGCCTGACATCCTATAACTAGTGAAGGGCAGAGCTGGGACTGGCCCTTAACCCGAGCTACTTAGTTTCATGATTAGAACCTTGGTTATTTTAAAGGATAGTTTTGCCTCCTAGCTAGAATCCAGGGAAATCTGGGGCCACCTTCTGCAGTAACTGGGAGGTGCAATCTAGCCAAACAGGGTTCAAAGGAAGGGAGCTGGGTCCTTTAAATAATCACCTATCCAACCCTTTCTCCTCCCTGTTTGCAAAAACAAAAATCAAAACCATGCCTCCACCCCTACCCTCACCTCTTAGGCTGGTTTTATAACTCACTTCCCAAACTTTAGGGGGTGAGGGTGGGGGTGGGGTGAGCAGGGGAAGGCTGTAGTAAAGGACAGAAGAGGGACAAGAAGAAAGGGTTGGTCTCCAAGTCTTGTGGCCAGATAATAAGCCCAGATTCCACCATGTTCCTGCAGAGTGGCCTTAAACAACACACTTAACCTCTCTGGGTCTCGGTTTTCCCTACTGGGACATGAAGGATACCGCCACGGATGGAGCCTACCTCTTCAGGGTTTTTGTGAAGATTAACAAAGACAGGGAATGTGATCACATTTTGAATGTGGAAGAGCAACGCGAGCAGAAAATGATAATTATTATTTCTGTGCATTTGGGTAGACAAGTATTTGCCCGAAGCCAAGTATTTGCTAAATGAACAGAGGAATCATAAAAATGACAAAAGAAATGCAAAGTCCTTGAAGGATGGGCAGATACTGCCTTTTATGTCTAACATAGGGATTCCATCTCAAACTAGCAAAACAAGATGTTTTTCAAATAACCCTCCCCCCCAACCCATCCCAGCAGAAGTAATAGGGCGACTTGCCAGTACTTGGGGGATTGTCACATAAACAGGGAGCAAGAGATACCTTTATTTATCACACCAGATTAATTCCTTCCCCCAGCTGGCCCCAATCTGGGTAATGATTTTATTTTTATTTATTCGAGAGAGAGAGAATGAGAGATAGAGAGCACGAGAGGGAAGAGGGTCAGAGGGAGAAGCAGACTCCCTGCCGAGCAGGGAGCCCGATGTGGGACTCGATCCCGGGACTCCAGGATCATGACCTGAGCCGAAGGCAGTCGCTTAACCGACTGAGCCACCCAGGCTCCCCCCAATCTGGGTAATGAAAGTTGAGACAAGCAGGACTGGCCTTGCAAAGGGTAGCAGCCTGAAAAATTGAAAATGGTTTTGCAAATAACTTTGATGCAAGGCACTTAACCTGTTCGGGGGCATCTTGTCTTAATGGTGGCTAAGCCCCACCCTTTGAGAAGTGACAAATAAGTGTGCGGAGCCCCAACCTGAATTTCCAGGTGCTCATTAAGGCCCATTATCTTTCTGGGCAACCCGATCCTCTGGGCTGATAAACCAGAAATTACAGGAAAAGATGAGGGAATCTCCAGCTCCGGAAAGGCTCTGGGAAACTTGCTTCACACCCCTGACAAAGTCCAGACAGTGTCTCAGTGACCACTACCACGGCCCAGGGAGTCGAACAAGAAGTGGGTACTATCAGTGTCCCCC